>NC_133370.1:4169760-4190709 GCF_049309525.1 Garra rufa
GGTGGGCCGTTATCGGCGTTAACGTGCTGCGTTAACGTGAGACTCATATCGCGCGATAAAAAAAATATCGCCGTTAATCTATTCTCAAAGTTGGGTTGGGAGCTGGGTCTAAACTACGCAAGATATGATGACTTTCACTTTGATATTTTAGCGCGGATGACGTATATCTAGTTGAATTGCACTGTAGGGGGCGAGAACGAGTCTTCAACTTCTGTGAAATTACCACAAATGAGACGCGCAGACATGGATGCAGTTATGAAGCCGCTTCAGGGCAGGTGCGTGCATTGCTAGACCCTTTTTACTGGGGCACGTGCCCCAGTGAAAATCTGCTGTGTCCCAGTAAAATCTCAAGTTTGAGTTATAATTTACTTTGATAATCCCGAAATAAAGACATTAAACTATATGCAACAACTGAATTGACGCTTCTAAAAGCAACGCAGTTTATTGGAAGATGAACGCAGATAGGCTATCCATACCCGCGCGCTTGTATATTTTACTGGAACGCGCACGTCGTACAGCCTTTTGCGCAGAAGTACTTGGTTACACAAGTTTGTATAGTTAATTGTGTTGTAAATGCAATTGTCAAGCAGTTTGTAATGCATTTTGGAAACAGGAGATGAGCGCCTGGTCTAATGCGCCACCTGGCTTGAGAAACCCGTTCTCAAAAACTTACTTTTAGTCATTATTTGGGTAGCACACATATTCTGAATGCCTTCAGCAGAATTCAAATTAGCCATTTTAATCTAGATTAATCTAGATTAATTTCAAGATTTAATCTAGATTAATCTAGATTTAAAAAATTAATCTATGCCCACCACTAATATATATATATATATATATATATATATTTAATGTTATCATATATGTGACCCTGGACCACAAAACCAGTCTTAAGTCGCTGGGTATATTTGTAGCAATAGCCAAAAATACATTGTATGGGTCAAAATTATTGATTTTTCTTTTATGCCAAAAATCATTAGGAAATTAAATAAAGATCATGTGCCATGAAGATTTTTTGTAAAATTCCTACTATAAATATATCAAAATGTAATTTTTGATAGTAATATGCATTGTTAAGAACTTAATTTGGACAACTTTAAAGGTGATTTTCTCAGTATTTAGATTTTTTTGCACCCTCAGATTCCAGATTTTCAAATAGATGTATCTCGGCCAAATATTGTCCTATCCTAACAAACCATACATCAAAAGAAAGCTTATTTATTGAGTTTCCATATGATGTATATATCACAGTTTTGTAAAATTTAACCTTATGACTGGTTTTGTGGTCCTGGGTCACATATATTACATTTTTACATTTTAAAGACATATATAATAGCATTCAGCGCCTTGCAAAAGTATCCATACCCCTTCATTTTTTTCACGTTTTGTTTTGTTGCAGCATTATGTTAAACTGCTTTAAATGAGTTTTTCCCCACATCAATTTACACTCCATACACCACAATAATTTATTTTTATTTATTTTGAGAAAAAAGGGGACAATTAATGAACATTTCATTTTAGCCTGAGGCTAATTTCCATCTGCAGACCCCCTGGCAGGTTGGTGTTACACACAAATTAATAAATACATACAGAGCCATATATACAAACTATATACAGAGAGACAAGGACAAAAACAGTGATCCCATCATGTTAGAACAAACAATAACAGCAAAAGTGAACAACAAAGGACAAAATAGATAATAATGACAAAGCAAAAGCCAGATTTGCAAATTTTACAAATTTATAAAAAAAAAACAAAAAAAAAAACACTGAAATAAGTACATTGCATAAGTATTCATACCCTTAACTACATAGTTCATAGTTGACGCACCTCTGTGACCAGCTTTGCACATCTGCATTTGGCAATTATCTGCCATTCTTTGCCTCACTTTTCACCTCTCAAGCTCTGTCAGCTTGGATGGGGGCTGGCAGACATTTTCTAGAGTCCTAGTTGTTCCAATCCTTTTCCATCATGGATAATGGAGGCTACATGCTTCTGTGAACCTTCAATGCAGCAGACTTTTTTCTGAACTCTTCCCTAGACCATTGCCTTAACGCAAGTCTGTCACTGAGCTCTACAGCCAGTTATCTTGGTTTTTGCTCTGATATGCATTTTCAGCTGTTAGACCTTTTCTGAGAGGTGTGTGCCTTTCTAAATCAGACTCATTCAAACAGCCACAGTTTAACTCCCTCCACTCAAAGTGCAGTAACATCTATAAGCAAAATTTCGAGTGTCCCAGAAAAGGGTATGAATACTTATGCAACAGGATCTTTTCAGTTTTTTTTATTTTTAATACATTTGCACAAATGTTAAAAACCTATTTTTTGCTTTGCCATTATGGAGTAGGGAGTGTAGATTGATGTGGGAAAAAAAGTAATTTAAAGTAGTTTAACATAAAGCTGCAACATAACAAAATGTGAAAAAAATGAAGGGGTATGAATAATTTCGCAAGGCACTGTATATACATTTCAAATATGATAAATTATAATAATAATAATAATAACAAAATATTTTTTATTGTATTTAAAATGTTAAATAGCTTTCAAACTATTTAAAACAGCCTACTTTTGGCTGAGTCGAGACCAGACAGGAAGTAGCTGTGCTGTCTGTCCTTCAGGATGTTTACCTCTTCCTCTTCACACAGGTATGGCCTGAAAATATGTAGGGTGAGTGAGAATGACATCAGGTGCTCATGCTGAGCAAATATGTGTCGTGGTCTGTGAAGTGTGTGACAGACGGACAGACTGACGTCAGCGTGTACGTGTACGTGAGAGAGAAAACCTGCGCAAACTTTGTGTTTCTATGTACGCTACTTTTAAGTTTGAAGAGTAGTTTGTGTGTGTGTAGATGGAAGTGTTTGAGCAGAGTTGGTCAGAAGCTTGTGTGTGTGAAGGTAACCCAGAAATGCAGTGGTGGTTTCCCTCAGAACCACACCGGGACTTGTGTGATCCAGAAATCTGTCAGAGCGTTTCTTCACTTCAGACTTCTGTCAGATATTTCCAAAAGAACCTCTGTTGTGTGTTTGTCAGGATGTTTTGATTCAGAATCGCTGACATGGCTACTGATTTAGGGGATAAACATAAATATACAATAGCCATTTTTTTAATTCAGTAAAGGTACGTTCACACGAACCGCAACTACCAAGTCAAGGCACCTTTGTTTATATGTGCTTTATTTAATAATAGCAGTAGCCAAGTCTCCACTACAACTATTGGAATCACTTTTCAGAATGATAAAAAAAAAAAAATCAGAATCCAAAATACAACTTAGGCGAATTAATTTGTTATTCCTGCAAGCTAAATTTCACATACATAAACAAAAATCTGGCTCTTTTCTTTGTTCAATGTTGATCTAGACAAGTACATGGTATACTTTCTCTATTTATTTATTTATTTATTTATTTATTTTTGTTTGTTTTGTCCTGATCTGAATCAAATGATTTACAATCCGCGCACTGAATTACCAATCTGAATCAAATGATTTGCGAACCCGCACCAAATTCTGATCTGAATCGAATGATTCACAAATCTACTCTGAACTCCCGATCTGAATCAAATGATTCACACACCCGCTCTGAAATCCTGATCTAAATCAGATGATTTGCAAATTTGCACCGAAGTCTTGATCTGAATCAAATGATTCACAATCCGTGGTGCGAATTTCCGATCTGAATCAAATGATTTGCAAACCTGCACCGAAGTCCTGATTGAATCAAATGATTTGCGAACCCGCACCAAAGTCCCAATCTGAATCTAATGATTTGCGAACCCACACCGAAGTCCCGTTCTGAATCAAATGATTTGTGAACCCACACCGAAGTCCCGATCTGAATCAAATGATTTGTGAACCCACACCGAAGTCCCGATCTGAATCAAATGATTTGTGAACCCACACCGAAGTCCCGATCTGAATCGAATGATTTGTGAACCCTTACTAAAGTCCTGATCTGAATTGAATGATTTACGAACCCTTACCGAAGTCCCGATCTGAATCAAATGATTTGTGAACCCTTACTAAAGTCCTGATCTGAATTGAATGATTTACGAACCCTTACCGAAGTCCCGATCTGAATCGAATGATTCGCGAACCTGCACCAAAGTCCCAATCTAAATCAAATGATTCATGATCCCGCACCACATTCCTGATCTGAATCAAATGACTCGCGAACCTGCTCTGAACTCCTGATCTGAATCAAATGATTCACAAACCTGCTCTAAACTCCTGATCTAAATCAGATGATTCACGATCCCGCACCACATTCCTGATCTGAATCAAATGACTCGCGAACCTGCTCTGAACTCCTGATCTGAATCAAATGATTCACAAACCTGCTCTAAACTCCTGATCTAAATCAGATGATTCACGATCCCGCACCACATTCCTGATCTGAATCAAATGACTCGCGAACCTGCTCTGAACTCCTGATCTGAATCAAATGATTCACAAACCTGCTCTAAACTCCTGATCTAAATCAGATGATTCACGATCCCGCACCACATTCCTGATCTGAATCAAATGACTCGCGAACCTGCTCTGAACTCCTGATCTGAATCAAATGATTCACAAACCTGCTCTAAACTCCTGGGGCCGGTTGCATAAAACTGTTTAAGACTGGTCTTACAAGTTAGTCATCTAATTTTTTTCTTTAAGACGGGTCTTTACTTTGTAAGCCAGTTGCATAAAATCTTAGACTGGTCTAATTTAAGACCAAAAAGTTAGACTGATTACCCCATGGCTAACTTTTCCTTACAATCTATGTTGCCATGGAAACCAACTGTCAGCTGTGACAGATTTTTAAACAGCGTAGACTTTTAGGATTTATACTATTAACTTTATCCGTTATTGTGGACCAAGCCTTGTGTTTTTTCATTGTTTGTAATCGCTAAATTTGTTCATTAAAATTGATTTTGCAGCATTGTATTCCTCCAATATGCAAATATTTTCAGCAAAGGAAAACTGCAATGAGCGCCCACTGTCGGCCATTTTATTTAAGCTGTTCAGCGTCTTACTTTTCCCACAATGCAGTGCAAATTAGACTGTCTTACTAGAGACAACCATGTACTTATTTTATGCAACAGTCTTTCCCCACTGACTTTAGTTGGTCAGGCTTATTCTTAGACACAGTCTTAAGATAATGGCTATGTTTATGCAACCGGCCCCTGATCTAAATCAGATGATTCACAAATTTGCACTGAAGTCCCGAACTCAATCAAATGATTCACAATTTGCGCTCCGAAGTTCCGATCTGAATTAAATGATTTGTGAACCCACACTGAAGTCCCGATCTGAATCAAATGATTCGTGAAACCACACCGGAGTCCCGATATGAATATGATTCACAAACCTATACCGAAGTCCTGATCTGAATCAAATAATTCGCAAACCCGTACCGAAGTCCCAATCTAAATCAAATGATTTGTGAACCTGCAACAAAGTCCCAACTTGAATCAAATGATTCACGAACCAGCTCTGGACTCCTGATCAGACAATTCACGAATCTGCACCGAAGTTCTGATCTGAATCTAATTATTCACAATCCATGCTCTGAAGTTCCGATCTGAATCAAATGATTCACAAACCTGCACTGAAGTCCCAACTTGAATCAAATAATTCTCGATCCCCGTTTCAAAGTTCTGATCTGAATCAAATTATTTGTGAACCCACACTGAAGTCCCGATCTGAATCAAATGGTTCATGAACCTGGACTGAAGGCCCAACCTGAATCTAATGATTTGCGAACCTGCACCGAAGTCCCAACTTGAATCAAATAATTCACGAACCAGCTCTGGACTCCTGATCAGACAATTCGCGAATCTGCACCGAAGTTCTGATCTGAATCTAATTATTCACAATCCATGCTCTGAAGTTCCGATCTTTATCAAATGATTCACGAACCTGCACTGAAGTCCCAACTTCAATCAAATCATTTTCGATCTGCGTTTCAAAGTTTTGATCTGAATCAAATGTTTTGCGAACCCACACTGAAGTCCCAATCTGAATCAAAAGATTCATGAATCTGCACCGTCCGATCTAAATCAAATGATTCGTAATACGTTGATACATCATAGATGCATTGTCTTTCAATAATTCAGGCAGGATGAATATAGCTATTTTCAAGGGTTTTCCAGGCGTTACCGAAGAATCCTGAAAAAACAGCTAAATATTGTGCAGCACAACTGTTTTTAACATTGATAAATCAGAGATGTTTCTTGAGCAGCAGATCAGCCTATTAGATTGATTTCTGAAGGATCATGTGACACTGAAGACAGGGGTAATGATGCTGACATTCAAATCAAATCAAAGTAGCTTAGCAACACACTATCAATAAAAACATTTTCCCCATAGAGAATAGAAGAGAGATCATCACATCATTTTCCAGCTTTCTTTCACATGTCTGTCAGTGTTGAGTTCAGTCTCTGTGTAGCCGCTCTGTGACACTTAGCACGTCTCTGTCATCTAACAAACCTCTTCATCACCCGCCTTTCATCCTTTCACTCAGTCTTTGCCTTTCTTTTTCTTTCTCCTTCCTTTATTCCACCATCAATTTGTTTCTGATGTTCTCTCAGTTATGATTCAAGTATCATTATCTCAAAAGAGTCAAAACAGACACGAATGAGCCAGTAGCCAACAGTAAAGGTCCATTCACACGAAAATCCATAACTTTATTAGCTTCTACAGCAATATAGAACATATTTTGAAGAATGTTAGGTTGATTTACTTGCATAGTATATTTTCCATACTAAGGATGTCAATGTCTACCACCAACTGTTCGATCACCATGTTCTTCAGAATATCTTCTTTTGTGTTTAACAGAAGAAAGAAACTCATACAGGTTTGAAACAACTTGAGGGTGAGTAAATGATTGGGTAAACTAACTTTATTATAATTATAGTTACCCAGCTAACAAAAACATTTTGCTAATGTTCCCTTGAAGTTATGTGAAAGAGTTATTTCTGAATGCTCTTTTGTCCTTCATTATGCAGACTTACTATCCAAACATTATTGGAATGTTAGTTTTGAATGTTTCTCTTACTAATGAGCGACTGTCGTGATCTGCAATGAAAAAAGAAAACTTTCTTAACTTATTCTTGACTTAATTTGAAGTCTGCAATGATTTATAAGCACTCACAGGTTCGCATTTTTCTTGGATGGCAGGTTCCTTGTTTAGTGGAAATGGTGTTGAACGTTTGCCGTTTGAATGGACATTTATTTTTACGCGTGTTGTATTTGGTCGGAGTCGCTGTCTGACAGCCGTGGTGTTTTCTCCCAGACAGGAACCACATTCAAACATCATTATGTCCTCAAAAGCCTGCATTGTTATAATAAATGATCAGATAATTATGGATCAGTGCAATAATTGCCTGGTCTTTAAATGCTTTTTAAAAGTTTGTGTTTACGTCTAAGATTTTTCAGACTTATGGGTGAAAATATAATGTCCAAGATTAATTTACTTGAGATGCAAAATGAAGATAGCAAGTTATGTTTTCTGAGAAATTGAGTTTATGCTTAATGCAGATATCTATCAATGGGATATAAAAAAACGTGTTTTCACTTCATTTTTAGCTCATTGTTAGATATCTGTTCTTATTTTAATTATAAACTTACTTAATTTTTATCAGTTTCTCAGGAAAAGTCTTAAAAATTCTCCCTTGTTTACTTAAAAAAAGTCTTGAATCAGTTTTACCCTCAAGGTTAAGAGAAAATGGAGCAAATGTCCTACCAAGAAAAAACTGAGGAAGATAGCTCATGCTGTGCAACATTAATTTAAAGGGATAGTTCATGCAAAAATAAAAATGTTGTCATCATTTATTCAACATCAGTTTTTTTCCAAACCTGTATAAGCTACTTTCTCGTGTTGAACACACAAAAAAGACATTTTGAAGAATGCTGGTAACCAAACAGTTGATGGTAGCCATTGACTCCCATAGTAGGGGAAAAAATACTATGGAAGTCAATAGCTACCATCACCTTTTAGGTTACTGAAATTCTTCAAAATATCTTCTTATGTGTTCAACAGAAGAAAGAAACTCAAATAGGTTTGGAAAAAACCTGAAGGTGAATAAATGATGACAAAATTAGTATTTTTGCATGAACTATCCCTTTAAATTAATGTTGCACACAGTGCAAAAACTAAATATCTTCCTTAGTATTTTTGTCTTGTTTATGTTTTTTTTTTTTTTTTTTGGTATTTGCTCTATTTCCTCTTAACCTTCTTATGGGCTGCTTCTCATAGACGTTTTAAGAAGTTAAACGAAACAAAAACACAAGTGATTTTGAAATATTGCAGAAAATAATATTGAAATATTGGAAAAATTTTGTCATCATTTATTCACCATCAGGTTTTTTTCCAAACCTATTTGAGTTTTTTTCCTCTGTTGAACACACACACAAAAAAAGACATTTTGAAGAATGATGGTAACCAAACAGTTGACGGTAGCCATTGACACCCATAGTAGGGGAAAAAATACTATGGAAGTCAATGGCTACCGTCAACTTCTAGGTTAATGAAATTCTTTAAAAACTTGTCTTATGTGTTCCATAGAAGAAAGAAAGTCATACAGGTTTGGGAAAAACTTAATGGTGAATAAATGATGAGAAAATGTTTATTTTTGCATGAACTATCACTTTAAATTCATGTTGCACAAAGTGCAAAAGCTAAATATCTTCCTTAGTATTTTTGTCTTGTTTATGTTGTTTTTCTTTTTTTGGTATTTGCTCTATTTCCTCTTAACCTTCTAATGGGCTATATAGAGGTTTTAAGAAGTTAAACGAAACAAAAACACAAGTGATTTTGAAATACTGCAGCAATTTTTCACATTTTAAGGCATGCTTGTGTGTCTTTATATTTGAGTAGAAGTAATGCATTCAAGGTTCATCTGCGCCGTTTAGTCGGTGGCTCGAGCCAAGAATAATGACTGTGTTTGACTGACCTTGTGCGCTCGGCTAACCCGCAGTCACTTAGAGGCTAGTCACGAGGAACACAGCCGGTTAACCTGCACACCATTTGTCTGTCAGGGGCCAGACGGGGGAAGAGACGGGTCACCGAATGAGTCACCCACGCTCAATATTTGTCCACTCCGCCTGGAGTCCAGCAGATTGAGTTTGACTAGAGGAATCAGAGGTTCCTGCAATATGACAGGACTATGAGGCCTCTCAGATGCTATTAAGTGCTAAAGATCAGTGAACTGTGATTAATAAGATGAATATCTTAAGCACATTACATGCTGCTATAAATCAGTTTTGCATGAGCGCCTAGGAAAATTTATATTATAATGAAAAAATGAATCATATGAAAATATGTCCACATCAAAAGAAAAACCCAAAAGTGATTTTATGTCCATAGAACGGACATTAGTAAAGTGTCTACTTTTAAGGTTTTAAGGTTTCAAATACTTTTTTGAAGAATAAAATGTCAAAATATAATTGAAATAATGTTACATTGTCATTCAGTGTCACAATATTTATGTAAAAATTCAAACAACATGCTACAGCTTGTACATATTAAAATATATATAAAATTAAGGGAGCACATTACATTTTATTGGGTTTAAAATTCTAAAATATTTTGAGTAAAACAAAACCGAGGATAGTGGCAAATTTTTAAAATGTAGAATTACAACTAATTAGTATTTGGGGTGAAAGTAATTTGTCTTTTAATATGTCATAAATTGATTTTTGTTGTAAATATGCCTGACAAAATTGTTACACTGAATGACATTTTAGTGGGTGTCTTCTGTAAATTAGGGGAAAATGTATGATATTTATTTTTTGCTCAGAAAAACAAAAACAAAAATTAAATTAAATTAAACCAAAAAAAATGTTTTATTATTTTTTTAAAACAATTTTAAGCAGTATTACACTTATTGTTTTAATGCTTAAATCTTTTTTCATCTTTGACCACCCAGGGCACATTTTACCCCCAAATCAAGTTATTTATATTTATAATAAAATATAAATATAAAACAAAACAAATAAAAATAATAATAATAAATTATGGAATATTATGAAAACTTGTCATTACATTTTACTTTTTATTTTATTTTTTATGAAAAAAAAATGTATGCATTGCAGTTATTTGTTAGATATTCATTCAAATGTGAAGATGCAAATATAAAATAAAATAAAATAAGTAAATAAAACAAAACTAAATAAAATAAAATAAAATAAAATAAAATATAAAAAGTACAAACAAAGTCAAATAAAATTGCAAAGTTAAATTTTGATTTTGGCATGAAATATGACCCAGCATGTTCTCTGACAGGCTTTCAAATGCTGAATGACATACAAAGCAGTTTGATTTTTGTTTTACTATGCGTATACTTCTTAATAAAGCATTCACCCCCTGAACAGATGCATGCTGGGATGTGAAGAGGCCCCTCAGAGAGAAGTGAGAAACTCTCAGACAAGATTTAAATAAACAGGGACACAGACGCTGTCAATACATTCCCATACAGAGCTCTAAATTATAGTTCAAATATTAGTCAAACTGGAGGAATACTGTCATTTGCAAATACTGAATGTGAGAAAATGAGGGCCCAAACCATACAGCTGTAAAACATTTTTTAAAAGCTCACCAATGCTGTATTAATGAGATTAAAATACAGTAAAAACTGTAAAATTGTTAAATATTATTACAATTTGAAAAAACAGCTACTATGTGAATATATTGTAGGCCGTAATTTATTCCTTTGATTCAAATCTGAATTTTCAGCATCATCGCATGATCCTTCACAAAGCATTCCTATTTCAAAAATCAGAAGTGTTTAGAAATGATAAATCAATTTTATTTATAAAAGCAGAAGTCACAGAGAATATCATTTAAACACTCAAATGTTTTATTTCATGTGAGCCGTACACATTTATAAGACATTCACGTGTCATTGGCGTCACCTTTCTGTAGTTCTGTGGTCTGAAGCGCCCTCTATTGGCCACAGAGTGAAATGTCACTACATGATTGCAACAGTCTATAAAGATTGCTTATACTGGCTTTAAATACTGATTAAATAATTCCAGTCCACAGCTGCAGCACTGCGTTAGGATCCGTCCACTTTAATCCAGAAGTATAAACTCTTCTGTTTCTAGCAGATATCAGCTGTATACCTCTCTCAAGTGGTTGTACGAGCTGCCTTTGAGGCAATGTTAATGTTCATTAGCTTTAGCTTAACATAATTATAGATCCTTCAGCCTCCCTGAACAAAAAACATTTCAATCTTTGGTCTGAATAATAATAGCAATAATAAAAAACATTAAGAAAACACTCTTTTTAGGCATTTCAACTGTCTACCCAGCCAACAAGGAACATTCTGGTAAGATTTTCATAACGTTGTGAATGTTTGTTGAAAGAACGAGTTATCTGGTTTTTACTAATGTTCTCAAACATTTTTCTGAAACATCTTGGAATGTTCTGATGTTTTTTAAATGTTACATGTAATGTTCGGAGAACATTTAAAAGTAACATTCTTATATTGTTTGCAAAATTCTAAAATGGAATGTTTTAATGTAACATTCGCACAATCAAATGGTTTAAAAACTGAATGCTCAGAGAACATGAATGTTATTTGTCTCGGAATGTTCAGAGAACATTAAAAAGTAATGTTCTTATAACGTTTGGACGATTCTAAAATTACGTGTTTTAATGTAACTTTAGCACAATGAAATGGTTAAAAATCTGAAAATTTGAATGTTCAGCGAAAATCAATGTTGCTTGTCTCAGAATGTTTGAGAACATTCAAAAGTAACATTCTTACAACTTTTGGAAAATTCTAAAATGGAATGTTTTAATGTTATATTCGCACAATCAAATGATTTAGAAAACTGAATATTTGACTGTTCAGAGAACATAAATGTTAGTTGTCTCAGAATGTTCAGAGAACATTCAAAAGTAACATTCTCATATTGTTTGCAAAATTCTAAAATGGAATGTTACAATGTAACATTCACGTAATAAAATTGTTTATAAACTGAATATTTGAATGTTCAGAAAACATAAATGTTGCTTGTCTCGGAATGTTTGAGAACATTCAAAAGTAACATTCTTACAACTTTTGGAAAATTCTAAAATGGAATGTTTTAATGTAATATTCGCACAATCAAATGATTTAGAAAACTGAATATTTGACTGTTCAGAGAACATGTTACTTGTCTCGTAATGTCCAGAGAACATTAAAAAGTAATTTTCTTATAATGTTTGCAAAATTCTAAAATAGAATGTTACAACGTAACATTTGCATAATCAAATGGTTTAGAATCTGAACAATTGAATGTTCGGAGAACATTCAGAAATAATGTTTTAATAGTCCTGGGGGCAGTACATTACAAGTAATCAGATTACTTTTTCAAGTAACTATTAAAGTAACACATTATTTTAAAATGACTTCAAAATTAATTATCTGAGTTACTTTATTCAAAAAAGTAAAGTTACTTTGTTTCCCAATTTGTTTACCAAAGCTAGCCCAGCCCAGGTGACACAAAAGCAATGTAATGCATTACGTTCCATAAAAAGTAACTAAATTAATCAATTAGTTACTTTTTTATGCATTACTTTTTTTATAAAAGTAACTCTGTTTAGCAAAATGTTCTTAAAACGTATTTCCGTTAGCTGGGTAGTTAGTTTTTCAGATCTACGTGAGCGTTGGCGATAGTTTGCATATATCTGCGAGCTCAAGGCCCTGTTATAAAGTCATAAATTTCCAATCTAAAGCAGCTTATTCCTCGGTTGTGCTCCTTTAAAGGAGAAACACGCAGATTTCAGGTCACAGGTTAATTAAAAAGAACAGCTTGTTTCAAAAGGTTTACACAGTGCAGCTAAAGAGAGAAAGAGACCCTGCTGAAATGACTAGCTAAACTAGTTCAGTCAGCCTAAATAACAAGTATAATGCATGTTTCGAGACACTGGTCTACCTTCAAAAACAACCTGTTTTACCCGCTTGTGCCTGAAATACCCCAGCAGCGTCTATCTAAACCACTTAAAGTCCCATGAAATGGTTTGACCAGCTCAGGTTTCTTTCCTGTGTTGATGTATTTCCTATTGAAACAGGAACCAGGTTCCTTTTTTATAAATTACCCAATAGTCTTTAGTTTGTCACAGCCTCAAAACTACTCTTAGTGGACAAAAGCCAAGAAAACACTTTAAAAAGGAAATAAATATGAGCATTAGTGCAGTTGAACACACAGAGGAAACGTTTGCAGTGTTGCCAAGGCCGTGGCTATTTTAACAATGTTGCCATGTGTTGTTTTTCATGTCCACGGGTTTAAGCGACCCCAATAATGTGCTATTTATCCACTGGAATGCAAAATTTACCACAGGAACCCCACCAAAAACATGTTTTTTAACTCCCTGGGACGTGATTGGGTTAGTTTTGAGTAGCAATTGTGCAGGTTTTTTTGTGAAAATCTGGCAACCCTGATCATTTGCTATTTGCTATTGCTGATTACAGAGGCACATGGTGTTTATAATTTAGGATTAGGGCTGTTTTCATTCTAGAGGTTAATATATTGGTCAAAACTTTTAAAAATTTCAGTTTAAAAACAGTTGCTAAGGTGTTACATTGTGAGCAGAGCTGATTAGATTAGATTGCTCACAAATTGTAATCCGGTACTGATTTAAATTACATTGACATTGTAGTCAGTAACATAACCCATTACATTACACATTTTAGGTTATGTAATCAGACTACTTTTGGATTACTTTTGACCTAACTCGTTCATCAGAAAATATATTCTATTTGTTGTTATTAACAACAAATTTTATTATGTCAAGGTTTCCCAAACTGGTGTTTGTGGTGTTTAATGAAAAGCTAATAATTAATTAAATCTTAAAAAATATTTAATTAAAATAAATCATTTATAAATCATCAATCAAAATAAAAAAACTTGCTAAAAAAATGAAATATTTTATTTGTTTACCTGCATGTCATGTGACCATAGCCAACGTCAATGCAAATATGATATTTAATTATTAAAACATTTTTTTTTTAAATCTCAGGGGTACTTCAAGTAAATATATTTGGTAAAAAAGGATCAGTTGACAAAAAAGTTTTGCATTTTAATGTGTTTGAAAGACAAAAGTCTTCCAAAGACATAGAAAAGCATGGTTAAATAACCCACAGAGTGATAATTCAAATAAAAATCAGTGTGTTCATCTGTAGTGCAATTTTGAAACAATTCTTAACCCTCTGGGTATTGTTTATTTGGGAGTCACACTTGTGTTGTTCGTGGTCAAAAGTGACCGAAATGTAACTTTATTTTCAGTAAAATCAATGTAATATATTTTTGTTCCATAATCTTGTATTTTGAGAGAATTTCATGGTACTAAATAATAAAACTAAATTTATAGCACTTTTCAGACAATGTCTTTAAAATCTAATTTTTAAAGTCAGATTAGTGCCACCTGGTCGGAGTAAAAAAAAAGAAAACATCTGTAATTGCATGGTTTAGCCACTAGATTCCTATATGGCTCTATTAAAGGCTTATACATTTTCTAGTTGTTTTTAGACATAAAGACTAATTTTTATTAAGTTGTGGATTTGGATATACATTTAGACATTCTAAAAGACAACTTTTTGAATTGGTTTAGATTTTTTTGTTTAAAATTTTGGTTTGAAATGTCAGTTTTTGCATTCATTTTACTACAGTCAAACCTAAAGACAGAGAAAGACATTTTGTTACATAACATCAAAAATGTAACAGAAATGAACAGGAATGCTTTATCAGAGCTGCGAAGTGTGTCTATTTTGCACTCTTGATATCTTAGAGTGTCCCCCCTTCATTGCTGTGTACTCTTTTTCTGCATCATGAATGATTTGTGGATTGTACACAAAAAGATTTCTGTATTTTTGCGTATTTCCCATTAATTTCCAATGGCGTCAGTTTTTGACTGCGAACAACACAAGTGTGACTGTTTTTCTTACGACCATTTAGCTTTTTCGAATCAAGACCACAGATTTTTTGTGGTCACATAGTGACTGCCATAAATGTCATTGAGTTTCGTACCATTCTGATTAAGTAGCAATTTTTAAAAATTCAAAACTTTCAAAAAGTTCAAAATTTTCCCGTCTAAAATGACCGAATATCAGAGGGTTAAGCCTAAAATTATTTTTGTAAATTTTTATTTTCAGTAAAATCAATGTAATACATTTTTGTTCCATAATAGTTTTTCTTTTGTATTTTGAGGGAATTTCATGGTACTAAAAAATAAAAAATAAAAAACATTTTTTTCTAAGATTTTTATATTACTTTTCAATGACAATGCCTTTAAAATCCATTTTTTGAAGTCAGTGCCATCTGGTCGGAGAAAAAAAATAATAAAAACATCTGCAATTCTATGGTTTAGCCACTAGATTCCTATATGGCTCTCTATAAAAGGCTTATAAATTAGTTGTTTTAAGACATAAAGACCGATACAATTTTGGAATCTGATTACGTAATCCAGATTATATATAATCAGTTACTACCCAGCTCTGATTGTGAGTGTCTTTTTAGAATGTTGCTATGGAATGATGTTGTCGGAAGCTTTTTAGAATGTTGCTGTGGAGTTACTAATTTGTTTTGAGTGGTTTTAGAGCGTTGCAATGCAGACCAGAATTGAGAAGCACTGATCTAGTCTATGCATAGCTGAATATTTTAAGACCAATTTCCTGAAGGAAAAAAGGCTGTACAATAAAATTCATATATTTGTGGGAAAAAAGTCAACTTTTACAGTTAAGAGCAACTAAGAGCAACAAAACTAAAATTTGGATGCCATTTAAGACATGAATTCAAAACTGACACTATTTACTTTCGTAATACACTTTCCTGTTTGTCTAAAATTCCTTGATGCACATTACTCCTTTTTTTTTTTTTTTAAATGCTTGTTCTCATAATCTTTCAACAAATTATAACTTGCTCCCCCTCTAAACGACTTTCCTTTTCAGCTGACATCACAAATCCCTATTGCTTTTTGACCCCGCCCCCTCCAACGTGACTCAAAAGTTTCCTCTCTTGTTTCAATCAGAAATACGTCAGGTTATATAAGCAACTTGAGCCATGAATGACATTTAATGGTGACTTTAAGTTGGTCCAAACTAGTTTTTTTCTTTTTTTTCAGCAGGGTGTGAGAGAGAAAGAGGGCTTTGAGATGCTTCTGGAGTTTTCCATGGGAAATACAGTCATTGTCCCCTCAGGCCCGGGATTCTCCGTCCTCCGGTGTGAGTCAGCTGGGTTGTGTGGCATCAGTCCCTGTGTAATAAAAAGACTTTCATTACATAGTGCACTCTGGTGTCTCGCCCATCGCAGACAGGGTCACAAGCCACGGGCATCTTCATTAGACAAATGTCCCTTTCAAAATGTGTTGATCGATGCTCATAAGCAAGCATTGGAGCAGAGCCCAGATCAGAGGAAAGCCGCCGACAAACATTTAAAAAGACCTAATCAGCAATAATTACAGAAGATGAGCATGACGATACGACACTAGGTGTGTCTCTACCTCTGACTTGTCCTTGGCATAGCTGCTGCTTTTACAAACCTGCCTGCCTCGCTATTTATGTGCTAAAATAATGTAGCGCAATTTAGCCTCCCGTGTTCTAATGCCAAGATTGTTCTCGCTTATCAGCTTGATTTATTACTCTAATTTATACGCTCAGCTTGGCTCGGTGTTGAGGACAGCAGATCTGATTGGACATGAGTTTCCTAATGCGGCAGTGTGCTGTCTTAATGGCGAGTCTGTATAGAGTAGATGCCAGGCTGTTGATTGGAAACACTTTTAATAGCTGCAGAGACAGAGAAGACTCACTGAATGCACTCCGGTTTGGACAGCTACACAACTATTCGGTTTACGAAAATAACAAAGTAGTTCAGGGTGAGAAACTAACGAGGGCTTGTGGCAAAAATGTCACCAAAATGAACAAAATGCCCCACAAATTCAAAATAAAGAACCATTTTTGGTTCCCCGAAGAACCTTTCAGTGAACAGTTCCTAAAATAAACACTTTGAAGAACATTATAAATTTCTAAAGAACATTTTTCAACTTTAAAGAACCTTTTCTGCAATTGAAAGGTTCCATGGATGTTGAAGGTTCCTCCTACAACCATTGATGCCAATAAAGAACCTTTATTTTTAAGAGTGAAGTTGACCATTACACTTTCTCCAATGGTACTCTTAAAAAAAATAAAGGTGCTTCAGAAGGTTCTTCAAGCAATGCCATAGAAGAACCATTTTTCGTTCGAAAAAGAACCATTCAGTCAAAGGTTCTTTAAAGAACCATCTCTTTCTTACATTTTTATAATCTGATCAGATGTTAAACGTTCTTTATGGAACCATTTAGACAAAAAAGGTTCTTCTATGGCATTGTGAAACACCTCTGTTTTTAAGAGTATACTGCAGACCCTCCTACCTCCCAATAATAAGGCAGTTTCTGTAAACAACAAAGTGCAGATACAATTTTAAATATAGCTGCAAGCAGCAATTACTGGGGTTCAAGTGCTTTAGGGCATTTAAGCACATATGAAAAAAGACATTATGTACCAAGAGGTTTTTTTGCAAATACAGGTCGTAGAAATAATATGTTTTGGTCGCATAGGTATAGCCATTGTTATGTTTTCTTTTCCTTTCTAGTAGCGCCACCAATTGGCCAAGCGCTGTGATTTTTGTCTTGCTACCTCAGATTGAGTTCTTTCATAAGTGTTCTGAGTTTGGCTAAGATATCTCATTCTGTTCTGGAGTTATAGGCATTTTACTAAAAAAGACACCACTCTTTTCGAACTATTTGGCGTCCCTCTGCGACGGTGAATCAAAAGTTTGACTTTTTTTTTTTTTTTATAATTATTGATATTTGCTCTCCAGAGAATCTTTCTGCACCTGGTTTGGTTTCGATCAGGCAAAAAACCTATGACTAGTTCGCAAAAGTAGGTTTTGCAAAAAATCCGAAATACCCAAAAATTCTGCAGGCTCACAATTGTATCTTGTTACAATTGTAGGAGTTGTGAGCGATTTCAGACTTTTTGATCGCTGTACTATCCTCCCTCCAAGTTTTAAGTCTCTATGAGTTTGGTCTGTACGATCAGTTTTACTTTGGCTGATCCGTGATGTTTGAACCCCGAATATGGGGTTATAGAGATAGAGCGCATTTAGGCCACGCCCACAAAACAATCCAGCGCTTTCCATTGACTTTTGCGTTCGCGCCATATCATTATTACCGTAATTTATTCTTTGTATTGCGGGAAGTTGACTGACTTATAACAAAAAAACAGAACAATGTCTAAAAGCTGCTATGTGACAAGGTGTACAGTAAACAAGCTAAAAAAAGACACAACTACATTTTTATAAGCTGTCGACTTAAAAAAACGAGTGTTTAAGGACAAATATTTGTAGAAGTAAGGATATTTCATGTTGGGCCATTCAGTTGGATCATTTCTCCAACAAAAGGAAAAGGAGCACCAATCCTTTGACATGGTTAAATAATGATTGTTTACTGTTGCCGTTAAATTTCCCTTCAGCGGGCGTAGTTCTCAGAGTAATATGACTTGTTGCACTCTACTTTTGCGTCCTTAAAGGTCCACTGAAGTGCCTTGAAATACACAGCGTTATTCTATGTGGTGATGTAATTTTAACTGAAACCGGAACATATCGTGATTTTTGTTATAAGTCAGAAATGACAAGGAGGCAGTTTCTCGCAATACAAAATCAATTGGATTGGATTGTTCCGGTGGGCGTGGTTTTCAGATTATGACGCATGTTGCTCTGTCTCTATGTTCCTAGTATTTGCTTCTCATATTGAGATTCAAACCGAACTGAATACAAGTGGAAAGAGCTAAATACAGATGTTCTAGGATTGTGTTCGGATCGCTAAAAACACATTAATCACACTAAACGCATGCGATGTATCGTGACTCTCGAAGCACCGCCTACTCACCTGTCAATCAACCAGAGCGCTAAACAAGGGATTTCAAATTTACCGCTAACTTGTGCAGCGTCAACGGAAAATAACCGCCTGAATAAAACACTAGGATAAGCGCATTAATATACACACAAGACTTCAACATGAATGATATCAGATCATGTTAATAACATCTGAAGTTTACTTTACCCAGGTAAGCCATTAAATGCTCTATAGTTTGCTCGCAATTTTGATTAAAATTCAAATTTTTGACAGCGATGTGTTGCATCTGTGATCGAATCTTAAAGTCCCCCTGAAATCAAAATTAAAGTTTTTTTGGCTTTTAGTATGAATATATTAGCCTTAAGATTATCTATAAGCTAGTGTGCTTCAAAACAAAGACAAAATTCGCGTTTACAAGATGTGGGCATTCAAAACTTACTGTCTGGTCACTTCCGCCAATATAAATCAACGATTTTGACTATATCACCGTGCATTTCAGTTTCTCATCAAACGTTCTGTCCAATCAAATGCTCTCTAGAGTCCGTAGTGTCCCGCCCCTTACACAGAGACGCAATACACGGAGCAGATCATATGCACTGTTTTATCAAGAGTTTCATATTGAATCCGTGGGGTAATTTATTAGTCTGTGGCTGTCATAAGCTACAAATGCGGCTTTACCGAGCTTAACGGCTCTGGCCCAAGCAGATAAAAATGGAACGCTATTCAAAATAAGTGGGCGGGGCTGGGCGATATGTTTTTGTTTCAGTTAAAAGTACGTCACCACATAGAATAACGCTGCGTCTTTCAAGGCACTTCAGTGGACCTTTAACACCAGATGTAGGCCTAAAAAGACATCTGTGATTGTCATTTAGCATCTTTATCTTTAGCATATTTAAAAAATATATATATTTTATTATATGGTAGTGTTCTGAGTAGACACTATGTGGCTGCTTGGGTGTTATATTTTTAAGCAAATGAAAATATATGGGGTTTAGCATGAATCCCTTTTGAACAAAAACTTTTTTTTTTTTTTTGCATTTTTCTGTATGGTTCTTAAATAAGCTTCTTCTAGTTCCTGAAGTACATGTTATAAGATCCATTAATTTCTTGGTTGATTCTCCTAGACATATTGTTGTTTCGTTTTATTGTTTTTTAAATAATATTATTCTTAATATTTTTGGGGAAATATAGACCTTACATTGGATGAAACGATATAAAAATCTATATTTGGGTCAATGAGGTGACACCTAAAGTTTCTGTCAAATTTTTTTCAGTAAAAATTGGTTTAAATGCATAAAAATTCTGTTATTCAAAGTGTCATCATATCATGTGGTGCGACCGTCCAACCATAACTGCTATTTTGGAAACATCTTTGAAATGACTATTAATTTTTTTAAAGATTTATTTTCTACACTACTGGATTTCCAGAGTGTTTTGTAATCTTGTATAAAATTGCAAAGCATTTGTGTTTACAATTTCATAATAACATACAAACAAACTTTTTGTATCATCTGTCCGATGATGTCTATTTTATGAAATATCATGTGGTGCGACCATCAAGAAACTACCATTTTAGGACTTTTATATTTAAATCCATTCAAAGATAGGATGTTGCATCATAAACCAATTTACCAAAGACCCAAAGAAGCATCAAGCAAGTTTATAATTTGAAAAAAAAAAAAAAACTTTTTAATGACTGGTATCTAGTTGTCAGGTGGCATGACCTCAAAAAAAAAAAAAAAAAAAAAAAAAAAAAACGATGATTATTAAGTTATTTCTATGAGTATTTATCTTCATTATAAATTTCATAGTGACCTTTTGTTTAGGTGGCAAATTCTGTGCTTGTAGTTGAAATTATCATGTGGTGTCACTAAATATTATGTGGTGCGACTACTGCAGAGTGTTTTCTATCATAGATACATGTCCCAGATTGGCAGTTTTTGTACTTTTATATTCAATTAATTGGTTATATACATAATAAATGGTAATACTTTGTTTCTAAACACTTTAATTACAGAGAACTTCTAAAAACTGTTAAGCTTGCTAAGGAAATGAATTAATTAACATAAATCATGGTCGCACCACATTATATTTT
>NC_133370.1:4191209-4221257 GCF_049309525.1 Garra rufa
ATATATATATATATATATATATATATATATATATATATATATATATATATATATATATATATATATATATATATATATATATATATATATATATATATATATATATATATATATATATATATATATATATATATATATATATATATATATATATATATATATATATATATATATATATATATGCGCGTGCGGCAATAACTTTATTCCAAACATCCAAAGTTGAACTTCGTGCTTTATAAATGACAGCCATACACTTCTTTTAATGATGGGGATCCAGGAGAAAACCAATAATGAATTATGGTCTTTTTTTTGCAGCAGTTAAACCTGCAAATATATTTTTCTTAGAAGCCAAATTAGTACCAATAATAAGTGATGAATCATCATTAATTATATATGGCATTTTTTATTATTATTATTTCTAATATTTTTGCCACCAATATCAAAAATACTGTCTAAAAATGTGTATAACCTCTTGAACTGTTGAATCCAGGGGAAAGCCGCAGGTGTGGAGCGTGTAACAGACAGACAGACAGCATGTTCTCTGAGTCGTGCCGTGTCAGCATGTTTCACAGCTGAACGTGTTTATGTTATGCATGTCTGGCAGATGTATATATAAACCCACACAAAATGTCTTTCTGTCTCCAGCTCATGATATTGCATTCAGTCTAGGCAGCTTTTTTCCCTGGTTTTTCAAGCTGACAGTAGCTGAGGAATTTCTCCAGTCAGTGTGGAAGAGACTGTGCCAATGCAGGAGTGCCAGAGAGACTGGCACACACACACACACACACACACACACACACACACACGCACGCACGCACGCACGCACACACGCACGCACGCACGCACGCACGCACGCACGCACACACACACACACACACACACACACACACACACACATACAGCTCTTCTCCTTTATTTTTATTAATTTATTGCATGCAGACCTCCATAGGCCATCTTCTCATTCTCACATTTCACGAGTCAGTGACATACAATCAAGCCCGAAATTATTCATACCCCTGGCAAATTCTGACTTAAAGTTACTTTTATTCAACCAGCAAGTTTTTTTTTTTTGACCGGAAATGACACAGGTTTCTCCTAAAAGATAATAAGACGATGTACAAGAGCCATCATTGTGAAAAAAAAATATTTCTCAGCTTTTATTTACATTTGAACAAAAAGTGGCATGTTCAAAATTATTCATACCCTTTGTAAACTGTCACAGTCTATGGGAAAATCCAAAGTTCTATACCATTCCAAATAGTCCACTTCTCCAGATAAGGCACACAAAAGCCCACTTGGCCTTTGCAAATGCTCATCTGGACAAAGAAGAAGACTTCTGGTCTTCAGTTTTATGGTCAGATGAAACGAAAATTGAATAGTTTGGCCACAATGAATCTGTGGAGGGAACTAAAGATCAGGGTGATGGCAATGAGACACTCCAACCTGAAAGAGTTGGAGCTCATCGCTAAAGATGAATGGGCAAAAATACCAGTGGAGACATGCAAATAGCTGCTCAGCAATTATAGGAAGCAATGGATTGCTGTAATAGCCAATAAAGGCTTTTTTATTGATTATTGAGAAGGGTATGAATAATTTTGTACCTGCCACTTTTTGTTCAAATGTAAATAAAAGATGAGTACTATGTTTTTCCACAATGATGCTTATTATCTTTTGGGAGAAGCCTGTATCATTTCCAGTCAAAAAAAAACTTGCTGGTTGAATAAAAGTAACTTTTAGTCAGAATTCGCCAGGGAGATGAATAATTTCAGGCTTGACTGTGTATATTTGAAAAGTACTTTATGTATTCATACAGTACATTTTTGGGAAAAAATATTGATTAAAAATGCTGATATAATACTGTTTTTTTGTCAAATGACAACAAAATACCTTTTTGTCTATAGCCTACATGCAGTTTCAACAGAGGTCAAAAGTTTACATACACCTCACAGAATCTGCAACATGTTAATTATTTTACCAAAACAAGAGGGATCATACAAAATGCATGCTATTTTTATTTAGAACTGACCTTTCTTCACATAAAAAAGTTTACATATAGTCCACAAGAGAAAATAATACATTACATTTATAAAAATGACCCTGTTTAAAAGTTGACTCTAGATTCTTAATACTGAGTTGATACCTGAATGATCCACAGCTGTGTTTTTTTGTTTAGTGATAGTTGTTCATGAGTCCCTTGTTTGTCCTGAACAGTTAAACTGCCTGCTGTTCTTCAGAAAAATCCTTCAGGTCCCACAAATCCTTTGGTTTTCCAGCATTTTTGTATATTTGAACCCTTTCAAAATTCATAATGGCACTAAAAATCTTGATTTTTTTTTTCTTCTCCAAAAATTCACCCACACTTTTTTGGATTAAAAAAAAAGAGTTTATTTGCTAAACTGTTGAAAAGAACCATCGAGCAAAAAGTGCATTGAAGAAAAATAAAAGCTTATTGAGTATGTTTTACAAGAAAATACAATTTAAAAAAAAATCTAAACATTAAAACTAAATATTTCACAAATTATTGTAATCTAATGAAAAACAGCATTACTGACAATGAATGAATTAATAATAAATACCAGTAAATAAATATTTTGCTTATATAAAAATGGCTATTCCTTTGGGACCATTAAGATGTTTTACATTGTGACATTATTTTTAATATATTAAAATATAATTTATAATACAGTATTGACAATAATGAGAAATACAAAAAAGAAAAAAAAAGAAAATCAAATTAATATTTTTGAAATTATTATTATAACTATAGATTATTATTAAGAAATAAATTATATTTTGTTTATAGAAAATTAAACCTATTTAAAATTTATAGACAATTAAGTCACTATTTTGCAAATTTTGCAAAAATAATTCTATTATTCTTATAATAAAAAATTGATCTGGTGAAATGAGAAAATGAGACTGAGAAAAAATATTTAAAGAAAATAATTACTTTGTTAAAACCATTACTAAAATAAAAATGAATAAATAAATAAATAATGACTGTATGATTGTGAGATCCATATGCAACTATTACAGAAGGTTCAAACACTCACTGATGCTCCAGAAGGAAAGACAATGCATTAAGAGCCGGAAGGTGAAAACTTTTGAAACAGAATGAGGATGTGTACATTTTTCTTATTTTGCTTATAGTATTTTTTTATTTTTATTTAGTACTGCCTTTTAGAAGCTACAGAAGATAGTTACATGCTTCCCAGAAGACAAAATAAGTTCAATTTACCCTGATCTTAGAATTCCAAAAGTTTTCACCCCCGGCTCTTAATGCATGGTTTTCCGTCTAACGCATCAGCGAGCGTTTGAACCTTCTGTAATAGTTGCATTTGAGTCTCTCAGTTGTCCTCAGTGTGAAAAGATGGATCTCAAAATCATACAGTCATTGTTGGAAAGGGTTCAAACACACAAAAATGCTGAAAAACCAAAGAATTTGTGGGACCTGAAGGATTTTTGTGAAGAACGGCAGACAGTTTAACTGTTCAGGACAAACAAGGGACTCATGAACAACTATCAGTATGTCATTTTTATAATATTTAATATATGTCTAGACAAACCAGCATAGGTTTATTGATTCTGCATTAGGGCTGACTGTGGGAATGTCTTCATTAGGCGATGTGTGTTTGTGGATCCTCTGAACGCAGCTGTTCAAACAGCCTCCTCTGCACCAGCATGACATGTTTGAGAGGAACAAACTGCTCCCAAAACAACAGCTTTTCCTCCGTCAAGTGAACATGCGTGCTCCATACGCTCTTAAACATACTTTCAATTAGCACCTAACAGGGGTTTACAACTTTGCAGAGTTTCACAAAAACCCACTACACTGGCTTAATTCAGAACTGCATACTAGCATACCATTTTAACATATATTCCTATGGCAGAAATGATAGTATGTAGTTCCAAATTCAGCTTTTGATTAATCAACTGTGTAATTCTGTATTTTATCAAGAATTTGATTAATCTTCAAAGTTCATATCATTTTGCAGCAAAATCTAAATAAAAACATACAAAATTATATTCTGCTTAAAGAAAATATTATATATTTTGTATATTTTATATGTAAATTAAATATTTAATATAATATGTTTTAAAATATTTACTATTTAAACTAGAGTATTACAGTAATGAGAATCACAGTTGACAATAATGATTACAAAAGAATAATCTTCAAGGAATGATATAAGCAAGACCTGAAAGTACTGATCAATCAATCAATCAATAAAATTGTGCTTATATACATATTGCTTATAGAATAATATCTATATAGGACCATTGTGATGTTTTGCAATGTGACATTATGTTTTGTAATATATTTAAAAATGTAAATTGTAAAATATTTATAACTATTTTATAAAGGAATCTAATGAGAAGCAATATCGAAAATAATGAAAGCTCCAACAAATCATTTAATTATTAATTGTTAGGAAATAAATTATGTTTTCTTTTTGAATTTATAGAAAATTAAGCCTAATTAGACTGAGAAAAAATATTAAAGTATTTATATTAATATAATCTAATGGAAAACAACATTACTGACAATGAATAAACGAATGAATTAACAAAAAAAATTTGCTTATAGAAAATGGCTATACCTTTGGGATTAAGATGTTTTACACTGTGACATTATTTTTAATATATAAAAAATATTTTATTATTTATTTTTATTATAAATTCTTTTAATTATTATTAAGAAATAAATTATATTTTGCTTATAGAAAAAAGATAATTAATATTTAGAATTTATAGACAATTAAGCCACTATTTTATAAATTATTATCATTTGGGGTAGGGAAATTAATTTAAAAAAATTAAGTTTAATGAAAATATTATGAAAATATATAATGGCACTAAAAAGCTTAATTTTTTTTCTCCAAATTGGTTTTGGATTAGTTTTTATGAGATTCACTCACACTTTTTTTGGAAAAAAAGAAAAAAAAAGAGTTTATTTGCTAAAAGTGTTCGAAAGAACCATTGAGCAACTTTTTTAAAGTGCACTGAAGAAAAATAAAAGATTATTGAGTATGTTTTACAAGAAAATACTATTTCAGTCCAATGAAAAACAACATTACTGACAATGAATGAATGAATAAATAAATAAATATTTTACTTATAGAAAAATGGCTATACCTTTGGGACCATAAGGATGTTATTATATTATTTTTAATACAGTATTAAAAAAAATAGAAATACAATAAAGAAAAAAAGAAAATCAAATTAATCTTTTAATTATTATTAAGAAATAAATTATATTTTGCTTATAGAAAATTAAGCCTATTTTAAATTTATAGACAATTAAGTCACTATTTTGCATTCACAGAAAAATAATTCTATTAGTCTTATAAAAAAAATTTATCTGGTGAAATGAGAAAATGAGAAAATATTTGAAGAAAATTGCAAAATGTAAAAAAAAAAATATTTTAATTAAATAAAAAAACATTACTGAAATACAAATAAAAAAATAAAAAATACTCAGCAAAATCTGATAAATTATGATAATTTGGGGTAGGGAAATACATTTAAAATAATTAATTTTCATGAAAATATTGCGAAATTCATAATGGCACTAAAAAGCTTGATTTTTCTCCAAAATAGTTGTTGGGTTAGTTTTTATGACATGAGAAATACAAAAAAAAAAAAAAAAAAAAAAAAATCAAATTAATCTTTTAATTATTATTAAGAAATAAATTATATTTTGCTTATAGAAAATTAAGCCTATTTTAAATTTATAGACAATTAAGTGAGAAAATAAAAATAAAATATTTAAAGAAAATTGCAAAATGGTAAAAAAAAATTGTTCACAAACTATTCTAATTTAATAAAATAAATATTTCGCAAAATTTGATAAATCATGATCATTTGGGGTAGGGAAATTAATTTTCATGAAAAAATTGCGAGAAATCACAATGGCACTATTTCCCCAAAATAGTTTTTGGATTTGTTTTTATGACATTCACCCATACCTTTTTGGATAAAAAAAGAGGTTTATTTGCTAAAGGTATTGGAAAGAACCTTTTTAAAAGTGCACTGAAGAAATAAAAAATAAAAAAAAGATTATTGAGTATGTTTTACAAGAAAATACTATTTCAGTCTTTCTACTTACAAATTTAATATTTAATGCAATGTTATTTTTTTTTGCCATTTCTTAGTAATTATTTGTGAAATTTACTTGCAATTTAAGTGAAAAATATTTCTACCCCAAATTTGTAACTTATTGCATTTCTCAGTAATTGCCTATAAAAAATAGCTCAGTATAAATGAGTGTCTTGAACAGCTCTCTGTTCAACAACAAACACTCGTCTATTGACCCGAGCGAGACAGTAAATAGCATGTTGAGCATGTTCCCATTTTATGTCCTATAAACGGCACAGAAACACAGAGAACGAGTCCATCCGCCATTCCTGAGTCAATATTAGAGCGAGAGCAGCAGAGGAAATGGGCTTTTTCCAGACACATTCAAAAACACAGAGAATCTGTTCTGGCAGAACTTCAGCTGCACACAAACGCCAGAATAAACGCTTTCATTCTCATTACATTTAACCCACCGCCTCACAGTTGTCTTTCAATCTTGGGCCTTTAGGTCTGTAACATCCTCTTTAAGATTTAGATTTTAAAATGCTAAACACTAATTCAATGAAAATAATAAGAGATGCAGATTTCAGACAGTCATTTCATTAATTATATCTGGGAGAAACATATCAGAAATGTTTCTTTAGAGGCAAATCAGCAAATTAGAATGATTTCCGAAGGATCATGCACTGAAGACTAGAGTAAAGATGCTGAAAATTCCACTTTAAATCACAGAAACAAATTACATTTTAACAGCTGTTCACCTAGACAAAAGCTATTTTAAATTGTAATAATATTTTACAATTTTACCCTATTTTTGACCAAATAAATACAGCCTTGGTAAGCAGAAGAGACTTTTTTTCCAAATGTTAAACTGCTACTTAAATGTTTGACGTCAAAGAAGGCTGCGAAATAGAAATTATAACATGTCCATGTTTCACTTCCTGTGTCCTGTTTACAATGACTAATACAAATCTAAAATCTAAATCTGTGAGAGGGTCAGGGTTGGACAAAAAAGAGATTCATTCATTCATTCAGCGCCAGTAGAAACATGGCTGGAGCGTTTAATAACATCTCAGCCTTCACAGCTCTGTGTCAGTAAACAGACCGAGACCCTCCTGCAAACCGTCTGCAGACTGATGAAATAACACTGTCTTCAACAGCAGACTATAGAGAGACTATATACATGACAATTTAAAGGAATAGTTCACCCAGAAATTAAAATGTTCTGAATGTCCACAAATCTACTCATCCTTAGGCCATCCAAGATGTAGATGAGTTTGTTTCTTCATCAGATTTGGAGAAATGCAGGATTCCATCAGTTGCTCAACAATAGATCCTCTGCAGTGAATGGGTGCCGTCAGAATGAGAGTCCAAACAGCTGATAAAAACATCACAATAATCCGCAAGTAATCCACACCACTCCAGTCCATCAGCTAACATCTTCAGAAGACAAAAGTTGTGTGTTTGTAAGAAACAAATACGAAACTAAAATACAAGTCCATAATCCATAATGCTTACTCCGGTGAAATGTCCATCTCCTGTTGTCTCTCACATCAAAACTCACAACAAAATATTTTGGCTTGTAAATGGTGTTTGATTTGTGCAGATTTCTCCTCTGATTCCATTTTTTCACTGGAGAAAGTGTCATTATTGATTAGGGACTTGTAGTTTAGCTGTAAGCAATTGTTTGAAGTTAAAATGTCTTAAATATATATTTATTTCTTACAAACATGCAGCTTTTGTCTTCTCAAGATGTTAACTGATGGACTGGAGTGGTGTGGATTACTTGGGGATTATTGTGATGTTTTTATCAGCTGTTTGGACTCTCATTCTGACGGCACCCATTCACTGCAGAGGATCCATTTGTGAGCAAGTGATCCTCTGTAGTGATTTAAATCAGTGTTATTTATAAAAAATTAGGGTTTTAATGTCAAAGCTGAAGCTTTTTAAGAACTAATTCTACAGAAAACCATGTTCAAAAGAATGATTTTCTTTAAGTTAAAGTAGAAAATTGATGAAATCACACCATCTTCAACAGCAAACTATAAAGAGACTATATACATGACAATTTAAAGGAATAGTTCACCCAGAAATTAAAATGTTCTGAAAGTCTACAAATTTACTCATCCTTAGGCCATCCAAGATGTAGATGAGTTTGTTTCTTCATCAGATTTGGAGAAATGTAGGATTCCATCACTTGCTCAACAATGGATCCTCTGGAGTGAATGGGTGCCGTCAGAATGAGAGTCCAAACAGCTGATAAAAACATCAAAATAATCCACAAGTAAACCACACCACTCCAGTCCATCAGTTAACATCCTGAGAAGACAGAAGCTGCATGGTTGTAAGAAAAAATAAAAATAATAATTAAGATGTTTTTTTTACTAAAATACAAGTCCATAATCCATAATAACGCTTCCATTAAGTGAATAAAGTCCATGTCCTGTTGTCTCTCACATCAAAACCCACACACATATTTGTTTAGAGCTATTTTGGCTTGTAAATGGTGTTTGATTTGTGCAGATTTCTCCTCTGATTCCACTTTTTCACTGGAGGAAGTGTCATTATTGATTATGGACTTGCATTTTAACTGTTAAAATGCAAGTTAAAATGTCTTAATGATGGATTTGTTGCTTACAAACACAGCTTTTGTCTTCTCAAGATGTTAACTGATGGACTGGAGTGGTGTGGATTACTTGAGGATTATTGTGATGTTTTTATCAGCTGTTTGGACTCTCATTCTGACGGCACCCATTCACTCCAGAGGATCCATTGATGAGCAAGTGATGTGATGCTGCGTTTCTCCAAATCTGATGAAGAAACAAACTCATCTACATCTTGGATGGCCTAAGGATGAGTAGACAAAATATTACAATTCTTACCAATCCCAAACCTTTGAGCAGTAGTGCAAATAAAAAGCTACAACTACTAACAATTACAAAAATTAAAACAGGCAGTATAACAATAAAAGCCAGTTCAAAATATTAATAAAAACTATAAATGATGTTAAACCAACACTGCATGCCAATGCATTCTGGGATTTCCTTCATGCACAGACTGTTTGTCTGCAGAGGAAGTTAAATATTAGTTGTACAGCCTGTAAATACTTAAAAAAGGGACATTTAATCCTTTTTACATCTGCAGCTCAACAACATTCAGTTCCATCTCAGAGTTTCTAAAGCTTGAAAAATAAAAAACAGAAACGACAAAGTTTTTTCTTATTAGGAAATATAAAATCTAAACTACATTTATTCCAAAGTCATAATACACTCTGCAAAAAGGTGCCAGGAAGAACCAAAAAGGCACTTAAGACTGGAATAACAGCTGATGAAAATGCAGCTTTGCATCACATGAATAAATTATATTTTAAAGGTATATTCAAATAAAAATCATTCTTTTATATTGCAACAACTTTTTGCAATATTACAGTTTTTTTTCTGTATTGTTGATGAAATAAATGCAGCCTTTATGAGCGCAAATAAAAAGCTACAACTAATAACAGTTACAAAAGTTACAAAAACCGGACAGTATAACAATAAAAGCCAATGCAAAATATTAATAAAAACTATAAATTATGTTAAAATAACACTGCATGCCAATACATTCTGGGATTTCCTTCATGCACAGACTGTTTGTGTCTAGAGGAAGTTAAATATTAGTTGTACAGCCTGTAAATACTTAAAAAAGTGACATTTAATCATTTTTACATCTGCAGCTCAACAACATTCAGTTCCATCTGAGTTTTTAAAGCTTGAAAAATCAAAACAGAAATGTCAAAGTTTTGCTTATTAGGAAATATTAAATAAAAAACACAATTTTTTGAGTCAACTTAAAATAAGTACCCTGCTGCTTTAAATTTTAAAATTGAATCAACTCAAATACATAAGTTGTCACTTTGAACAACTTAACATTTCAAGTTGGCTCAACTTTTTTGAGTTGACTAAACTTAAAATTTTAAGGCAGCCAGGTAACAAATTATTTTAAGTTGACCCAACAAATATTTTTTTTACAGTGAAAAGAAAATGTTGAGTCAACTTAAAATAATTTGTTACCCTGCTGCCTTAAAATTTTAAGTTGAACTAACTTTTTTGAGTTGACTAAACTTAAAATTTTAAGACAGCCACACTGTAAAGAAAAAAAATACACAATTTGTTGAGTCAACTTATAATAATTTGTTACCCAGCTGCTTTCAAATTTTAAGTTGAATCAACTCAAATATCTATAAGTTGTCACTTACTACAACTTAACATATCAAGTTGACTAAACTTTTTTGTGTTGACTTAACTTAAAACTTTCCAGGTAACCAATTACTTTAAGTTGACTCAAATTGTTTTTTTTTTTACAGTGAAGGCACTTAAGACTGGAGTAACAGCTGATGAAAATTCAGCTTTGCATCACAGGAATAAATTAGATTTTAAAGTATATTAAAATAAAAAACATTATTTTATATTGCAACTACATTTTGCACTATTACTGTCTTTTTCTGTTTAAAGGAAGTTAAATATTAGTTAGTTAGTAAATAATTTTTACATCTGCTGTTCAACAACATTCAGTTCCATCTCAGAGATTTTAAGCTTGTAAAAAGAAAAACCAGAAATATTAAATCTATACTACATTTATTCCAAAGTCATAATAAGAAGACTTTCAGCCAAACAGCTCGACCCAGTAAAACTTGTACAATAAATACCAAAGAAGGCAGTAAAACGTCTCGGACTCTGATGTCTTTGGCTCGATTTTAATCTCAGCTCTCATTCCTTGGTGTTTAAGAAAGTTTCGTCCCACATCTACACGTCTTTCCTGTTTAAACATCTCAAATGAGAGCTCATTTGAACTTTTTTGTACCGAATGAAGCCGTGATTTAATAAAGAAAGAGTTTAGAAAAGAACCACAATCCATTTTCTCCATTACATTCTCTGCATTTCTGTTTATTGCAAATCAAACCGCAAACGACCTGGTTCATCCAAGTCTTGCATTCATGGCAAAGAGTTTTATAATCATGGCAGAGACAAAGGAAGCTCACAGCAAACTTTTCAAGATGTTTAAGACAGAAATATCAACTGAAATCTGAAAAACTAAACTGTATATTTTACACTAGTGATCTGCACTGGAGCAAAACACTCAAAACGTCCCTTAATATTATCTTAGTTTAAAAGAAAATGCTTATGTTTTTCATAACCTATGCAATAAATACAAACACTAATCTATTAATTTATGGTTCTTCATTTAAAATAAATGCAAAATTGCATTCTATCAAAATGCAAACATCACAAAACACGTTGATTTGACTTAAAATTGCTTGCTCTAGGGCAAGAAATCAGACTCATCTAAAATAGATACAGTACTTTTGTCATTAAATATTACTCCAACAACTATATGGAGTGTTTCAAGTTACTAAAAAAGCTTTAAATTAAATTACTATAATTAAACCTATTACATAGGCCTTTAAAAATCAGCTCCGATCAACTTGAAGGCTTTACATCCTGTGAAAACAGAAAAAGAAATAAATTAAACTCTGATCATATATTTGTGAAATATTAGTGTTATGAAGCAAATAAAATGCATTTCCTCACCCAGTTAGAATGCAGTTTCTTGTTTGGATGTAAATGCCGGTGTAAATGACTTCACATCGCACAACGTTGTTGGAGAAGTCAGACTCGGCCACCAGGAAGTCTGGATTGACTGTGACCTAGACAGGAAGTGAAACGCATATCAACAACAGGATCCGGTTCAGGAAAATGTCTCTACGTAATCTTTTTTTCTCATACCTTGAGAATGTAGTTTCCAGGAGGGACGTCTGTGATGTCGATCCACTGGCAGTCGATGTTGGCTGCGTATGTGTCGTGGCAGCCGGGACTCAAACCCTGAAAATACAGCAAATAATATTTGCATTAAATTAAAACATTGAATATGATGAGCACAAATCTCATTTAGTTTTACAGTTGTTAGAAGAAAAAATTAATTAATGAAAATTAGAAATCAGAATATTTCTGTTAATCAAATTCATCACAACCAGAATAATTATTGTTTACATTAAAATATATGCAAGAATACAGAAATAATCTATTAAAATCTATTTAATGCAAGGTTATTATCATTAAAACTATTTATTTTTTGTTAATTGAAATAAAGCTGAAAAATTAAATTAAATTAAAGGGGCTATATGCAACTTTTTCCCCAAAATAAGGGTAACAATAGCCTTTTTATTTGACCATTTATGACTCAAACATCTCCTGATGAGCATACTGACACCTTGTCAGCTCACAGTGGGTGCACCTATAAGCCTGCATCCTTTTTTTCCTATTTTCTGTCGGGTCGGATTTTTCGCGCGCTGTCTGCGGATGTGACGTCAAGCGCGTTCATGTTAAACGTTTCAGATCACTCTGACACCACCGCTAGTCAGCAAAATAGCCTATTATTGCGAACAAACTTCGTTTCTCAAACAATATATGTATTTGACTGCTCTTACCTCTGTAAACATAATGTTGACTCCTTTGCAGCGGATGACTTGTGAAGTTTGCACGTAAAGGAAGAGCAGTTCCGTTTTTTGGCCACAGGTGTCAGTCGCGAGTTTAAATTTCAGAAAATTGCATATAGCCCCTTTAAATTAAATTAAATTAAATTAGAAATGGTGCCTTGGCAACTAACTAGAATAATTGTTATATGCAAGAATACTGCAATAATCTAACAAATCTATTTAATGCACGGTTATTATCATTAAAGGTCCCATATTGTCAAACTCGAAATTTCCTGGCTTTTTTCATGATAAGTGAGGTCTAGGGGCTATGTAACTACCATATGAGTTTCAAAACAGTCAATCCACAGTAAACTGCACACAGCCTGAATAAAGTAGCTGTTCATTTTCTCGAGCCGCTGTGACTTCCGCAAAGATGTGACGTCCGATCTACTCAGTCTCCGCCTTCAGTCACCACCCCAGCACCAATCACGTCCCACCCTCCTTTTGTCAAACCCAGACAACATCGCGTCCATAACATTGCTAAGCAACAACAACACGAAAACTAATCTAGAAAACCATGTTCAGTCGATAGATGTCGAAACTACATCATTACACAGGCTTCAGAACAACGTGAATATAAGAGACCAGTGGCACGTCAACTTCAGCCTCTTTCACTCAGCGATTCCGGTAAATACACGGATAATGTTTCCCATGATTTGTTCCGGAGTTGTTTGATTTGGTTCATTCACAGTTGTTTTCCGGAATCTGTGCGTGCTTTACACACAACCCATAAAGACATGTGACGTTTGGATGTGAGATGTAATGCAACGCGTACGTTTCACTAAACTGAAACTAACCTGAACAAACTGTGCTTCAGCGCTGATAGTGAGGAGCTGGCTCTGCCTGATCGCCACTTTATTCCACTTTGCACATATTTTTTTGTTGTGAAGAGTCGCAGGGTAACGTGCATCACTACAACACTGCCTTTATGGTTCTGGCTTTTGTTCACACAGCGCTCGTTCCCGTAATTTTCCAGAATCAGCGTGCATTGTGAAAGGGGCTTTACTAAAGCAACAGTTATGTAGCTTACTGCATTCGGTGTTTGAAAAAGAAAAAACATTAATGATCATTCTGAAATATCCTGTTGAGTATCAGCAAGCTAGGCTCTCTCTATGGCTCTGGGTTCGGCTACAACGATACATGACCGTAGTTACCTGTGATTGGCCTGGCTGTGCGTCACTCAGAAAACAACAGGCCAATCAGAAGAGAGGCTCATGAATATTAATTAGATGGGCCAAAATCGACCTGTTTTTGACAGAGCTCCTAAAAAAGGAGCTGTAAAAATATCTTGAGATGGATTTTGGCACTTATACCGCAAATATATATTCTTAAGGACATCAACAACTAAAATAAACCTCCAGAAATGTGTACAATATGGGACCTTTAAAACTAAAATAATGTATTTTTGGTTAATTGAAATAAAGCTGAAAAATAAATAAATAAATTAATTAATTAAAAAAAAAGAATAAAATAAAATTACATTACATTAAATCAAATTAATTTCAGGAGTAATCTAACATCTATTTAATCCAAGGTTATTATCATTAAAACTAAAACAATGTATTTTTGGTTAATTGAAATAAAGCTGAAAAATAAATAAATAAAGGAATTAATTAAAAAAAAGAATAAAATAAAATTACATTACATTAAATCAAATTAATTTCAGGAGTAATCTAACAAATCTATTTAATCCAAGGTTATTATCATTAAAACTAAAACTATATATATTTGGTTAATTGAAATAAAGCAGAAAAATAAAATTAAATAAAATTAAATTAAAGAAATGTTTTCTTGGGTACTAGCTGAAATAGTTTAGTTTGAAGCACTAAAATGACAAAATGGAAGTAAAAAAAAAATAATAATAATAATAAAAATGACAACAACAACAAAAAAATCACATAACAAACACATAATGCTCTGTTCTAGTGCTACAGAGCACTGAGCACTAGAACGACCAGACACCGAAACAGTTTCTTTCCTCAGGCAATCCATCTCATGAACACTTGATCGTGGAACATACAACACTATACATTCTTTATTCATTTTTCCGTTATTTATTTAAAGCACATACTTACTTCCATTCAAATGTCTTTGCTATTTTTGCACATTGTCTGTCTTGTATACTTCTATATTGTTCTTTTTATAATATGTATCGTCCTGTCACTGTCATTCTGTAGCACTGTGGAGCTCTGTCACAAAAACAAATTCCTAGTATGTGCAAACATACCTGGCAATAAAGCTCATTCTGATTCTGATTCTGATTCTGATTCTGAAAAATTACTTAACATTAAACTAAAATTAAAAAAAAAAAAAAAAAAAAAGCTACTTTAAAGTACAACTTTAATGGTATATAAATATTACTAAAATAACATGTTCTCATAGTTATCATTGACATACTATAATAATAATTGTTTTTATTTTATATTTAGTCTTCATTTGAATTTTTTTTTTCATTTCAGTTAAAGTTTAGCTTATTTGTGTGTTTGTACCTGTGTGTGTGCAGTGCAGGCGTATCTGCGGTGAAATCCAGGATCACAGCCCGTATCCTCCAGACAGAAACTGGCCTTGTGACCTTCAGCGACCTTCATTCCAGTGTTGATGTCCAGCAGATCATAGTGACTGAACGCATCCATGCTGTGATAGTGCCTACATACATCACACAGTTCATACAATTAACACCATGATTAATACATACACATCATGATTTGAACACCCATAGCAACCCACTGAAATGTAGCACACACATAAGATTTACAAAACACAGATCTGATTCTAAATTCTGATTGCATGGCGGAAGAACTGTTTACTCAATGTCAACACCAATAAATTAATTTTTTTCTTGAATATTAGTCTATTTCATTATATTGCTGTTGATGTCACTTTATAAAAGAAAAAGGCATGAATTGTGGTGATTTGCATTACAGTAAAAAGGGTCATATAGTTCTATAATATATCATCATATTTACTGAATTAAATCCTATACTTGTTTCTTACTAAAATTGTGCTGCTGATGCCAAAAATACTGCCTGTTTTGCTCAAGCATGTCAAACTTTCACGCAAAGTATGATGCATTTTGTAGCATTTTTGCTTTCAACAAGAAATCATAATCAAACTCACTGATGACAGCTGTGCCACTCCCACTGATGTCTGGGTTTGACGGGCAGAAAGTCTGTCGTTCCCATGTTTCTGACCTTCTGTGGGAATCGAAGCAGAACCCTGTAATCGATGTCTCTGACTGTGGGTCTGTATGCAGATCTGAAAGATGAATGACAGAAAAGGATGAGCTCATGGATCACTGGATTTGAGATCCATCCTTTCACACTGAGGACAACTGAGGGACTCATATGCTGTGTTGGGGGTAACGCATTACAAGTAACGCAAGCTACATAATAATAGTACTTTTCCAAGTATCTAGTAAAGTAATGCATTACTTCAAATAAGTAACAGCAGTTCCCTCTCAGTCGGTCTCTTCGACGTCGACGGGATATCGCTTTAGAGATACCAATCCTCTTCGTGTGTAAACTAAACGAGCCAATGCACATTGGCATGCATGATTGCATCCAGCTGTCGCTGATCACAGCGTGAGCATAAATACATAGCAGGTGCAATGCATAGACAGCATTTCGCTTCGGAGCCAATCTTCGGATGGTGAGACGGCGAGAGACGGACTTTGGACTCTTCAACTGTTTGTGCTGGCGGCACGGCGCGTCAGCGGTGGTGGTCTCCTGTGGGTGGAAAAGCGCACAGTTAAGGACTGCACTACCCGCCTTCTGTGTTGCAGCGGCCATCTCCCCTGTGCGCTTCAGCACTAAAGAGCAGTTTTCTAAAAGAGTGCCACGGGTGAACGTCTTTTTAAAGACGAGGTGTTTGAAACACAATGCCGTTTTACCTGTGCGTTTCTGGATGTGGTCGTTACCTGGCGCCAGGTGATGGTCACGATCGCTGTCTGACGTGTCTGGGTATTGAGCACACTCGGGCGGCGTTTGTGGATGAGTCATGCCGTCATTGCGGCGACATGTCCATCACGGAGCTGCGGACCAGACTCCGCTTCCTGCAAAGGGGCGGGGTGCCAGTTCCTCTGCCCAGATCTACCGTTCCCCCCGGCAAACGCCAGGGGGACTCTACCTCTGGCAGAGGGCTGACTGGTCTGACGGTGACGGTGGGGAATTTCCCGACGGTTGATCCGTTGGGGGTTCCTCCTTTCACCGACAGTCCGTTCCATCTGGAGCTCCCAGAAGAGTGTTCTGGTCCTCCTCGCGAGGAACCGCTCATTACTTTTGGGGCTCCCCCTGACGACTGGATGTCAATCGCTGCATCGGGGGGTGAGCCAGACTTCTCGGGGGAGGATGATTCCGGATCGCTGCTGTCCGCTGGGCGGTCAGCGGTGCCGGATACCGACCCCGAGATGATGGCTATGCTTGCCCGGGCCGCCGAGATCGGCAGGGCTCTGATCGGCAGTGCCTACACGGCTTGTGGGGCTGCTGGCTCCGCCCTACACGCTATGACGTTATTACAGGTCCATCAGGCCCTGTAATAACGGGCCGGGCGGAGAATCTTTTGTTCCCTTTGTTTCTCCTCACGGCCGGTGACACCCAAATTTTCAATAAAAGAGCAATTTCCACTATCTCTGGGTCCCCAGAGGGGACAGCGGGTGTTGCACGGGTTATCCCCGGACTTCACCCCCTCTCCCCTCCTGCCAGTAAATGGCGCTGGGCGGTTGGAGAGTGCTGTAGAACGGACTACTCACGCACCAGCTGCCAGAACGCAGGTAAATGTCTCGCACACACCACACACAGACACACGGACCCCGCTTCGGACCGGCCCTGCGTTCCACTTCGCTGCCCCCCCGCGGGTACGTCGGTGGTCCCGCTGGTTCCTCTTGTACGTTGGCTGGGAGCCTGGAGAGGGCTTCCCAGTCTGTCTTGCTGGCTCCTCCGAACCATCAGACTCGGCTACGCGATTCAGTTCGCCCGGCGTCCTCCCCGGTTCAGGGGCATCCACTTCACTACAGTGAAAGTAGCAGATGCCCCTGTCCTGCGTGCAGAGATTGCTACCTTGCTGGCGAAGGAAGCAATAGAGCCGGTCCCTCCAGCCGATATGAAGACAGGGTTTTACAGTCCCTACTTCATAGTACCCAAGAAAAGCGGTGGATTACGACCGATCCTGGACCTGCGCGTCTTTAATCGAGCTCTTCACAAGCTAACTTTCAAGATGCTCACACAAAAACACATCCTCAGATGTGTCCGTCCCCAGGATTGGTTCGCAGCGATCGACCTGAAGGACGCGTACTTTCATGTTTCGTCCCTTCCGCGCCACAGACCATTTCTGCGGTTCGCGTTCGAAGGCAGAGCATATCAGTACAAGGTCCTGCCCTTCGGGCTGTCCCTCTCGCCCCGTGTCTTCACGAAAGTCGCGGAGGCGGCCCTTGTTCCCCTAAAAAAAAAGGGCGTTCGTATCCTCAACTACCTTGACGACTGGCTGATACTAGCACACTCTCGAGGGCAGTTATGTGAACACAGGGACCTGGTGTTGGCACACCTCGCCCGCTTGGGCCTTCGGGTCAACTGGGAAAAGAGCAAACGCTCTCCTATGCGGAGGATCTCTTTTCTTGGTGTGGAACTGGACTCGGTCAGCCAAACAGCTCGCCTCACACAAGAGCGTGCTCAGTCGGTGTTGAACTGCTTGAATACGTTCAAGAGCAGGAAAGTGGTCCCACTGAAACAATTTCAGAGGCTCCTGGGGCATATGGCAGCAGCTACGGCAGTTATACCGCTTGGACTGCTCCATATGAGACCACTTCAGCACTGGCTTTGTGGCCGAGTCCCGAGGAGAGCGTGGCAGCGTGGCACTCTCCGGGTCAAAGTAACCTCGACCTGTCACCTAACCTTCACCCCGTGGTCAGACCTAGCTTTTCTTCGGGCAGGAGTCCCCTTAGAACAGGTCTCCAGGCACGCTGTGGTACACACGGATGCCTCCACCACCGGTTGGGGGGCCACGTACAACGGGCAGGCAGTGTCGGGGGTTTGGACGAGCCCCCAGCTACACTGGCACATCAACTGCCTAGAGCTGCTGGCAGTACGCCTTGCCTTGAACCGTCTCAAAGGGCGCCTTCGAGGCAAACACGTGCTGGTCCGCACGGACAACACTGCGACCGTTGCGTACATCAACCGACAAGGTGGTCTACGCTCCCGTCGCATGTCGCAGCTCGCCCGTTCTCTCCTCCTCTGGAGTCAGAAGCATCTCAGGTCGCTTCGTGCCATTCATATTCCGGGGTTGCTCAACCGTGCAGCCAACGAGCTCTCACGAGCTGCGCTTCCCGGAGAGTGGAGACTCCATCCCCAGTCGGTCCAGCTGATTTGGAGACGTTTCGGGGAAGCTCAGGTAGACCTGTTTGCTTCTCCAGAGACGTCCCACTGCCAGCTCTTTTACTCCCTGACCGAGGGTACACTCGGCACGGACTCCCTGGCATGCAGCTGGCCGCAGGGCCTACGCAAATATGCGTTTCCCCCAGTGAGCCTTCTCGCACAGACACTGTGCAAAGTCAGGGAGGACGAGGAGCAGGTCCTGTTAGTGGCGCCTTACTGGCCTACTCGGACCTGGTTCCCAGAACTAATGCTCCTCGCGACAGCCCCTCCCTGGCGGATTCCTCTGAGGAAGGATCTACTGACTCAGAGACGGGGCACCCTGTGGCACCCGCGTCCAGACCTCTGGAAACTACATGTCTGGTCCCTGGACGGGACGCGGAGGTTCTGAGTGATCTACCCCAAGGAGTGGTAGACACCATCACTTCGGCGAGAGCTGCATCCACGAGACATGCTTACGCCTTGAAGTGGAACCTGTTCGTCGAGTGGGCTATCTCAAGAAATGAGGATCCCCGAAGATGCCCGATTGGAGTCGTGCTCACCTTTTTGCAGCAAGGGTTGGAGCGTAGGCTGTCGCCCTCCACCCTTAAGGTCTATGTAGCCGCTATCTCTGCAAACCATGACCCCATTGAAGGAAGGTCGGTGGGTAAGCACGACCTGGTCGTCAGGTTTCTCAGGGGAGCGAGGAGGTTAAATCCTCCTAGGCCCCCCTCCGTACCCTCTTGGGACCTGTCTCTGGTGCTCACAGCACTACAGCGGGTCCCCTTTGAGCCTCTGCAGTCAGTCGAGCTGAAGTAGCTATCTCTCTATGAAGACTCTGCTCCTGCTTGCACTGGCCTCCATCAAGAGGGTAGGGGACCTGCAGGCATTTTCGGTCGACGATTCGTGCCTTCAGTTCTGGCCGGCAGATTCCCAGGTAACCCTGAGGCCCCCCGGTCTGGCTACGTGCCCAAGGTTCCCACTACTCCCTTCAGGGATCAAGTGGTGAGCCTGCAAGCGCTGCCCCAGGAGGAGTCGTGACGTCGAAGAGACCGACTGAGAGGGAACGTCTTGGTTACGTATGTAACCCTCGTTCCCTGAAGGAGGGAACGGAGACGTCACGTCCTGTCGCCTCAGCTGCTGTACCACCGCTGTGCGGCCGGACCCAAGCTCGGCTCCTCAGCGAAATCCTGTCTATGCATTGCACCTGCTGTGTATTTATGCTCACGCTGTGATCAGCGACAGCTGGATGCAATCATGCATGCCAATGTGCATTGGCTCGTTTAGTTTACACACGAAGAGGATTGGTATCTCTAAAGCGATATCCCAATTCGTCGGTCTCCAACGTGACGTCTCCGTTCCCTCCTTCAGGGAACGAGGGTTACATACGTAACCAAGACGTTACTTTTTCCCCCCGTCCCCATGTTGAAAGAAATTGTGAGTAAGATGTTACTTTAGTTCTAGAATAAATGTGAACATGCATCAATTCATCTCACTCATTAAAAAACAGATCCAGTATTCCTCAAAATGAATAAAAACGGTGAAATTCAACACAAACCTGCAATAATTAAATATGTTAAATAATACAAATATCTTTTATGTATTTAATCCCATTTTATTTACCGAGGTCTTTGCTGCCAACCTTCGATGATCCAATTTATCCATACTAATATATACTATACAAAAATGATTCAAGATAATCTAACATTTGTTTTCCTTTTTTATTGCTGAAGAGTTAACTTTTTTCTTCTGCGGTCTACTGTACAGACGTCAATTTACTTTTCTCTAAGCCTGAGGCTTTTGGTGTGAAAAGGCTTTTACATTTGCCCAAAATAGAACTTTTTATATTAAAAACAAACAAGCAAGCCCTGCCCAGATTTAAAAAGTAACGCAAAAGTAATGTAACGCATTACTTTCTATAAGAAGTAACTAAGTAACGTAATTAGTTACTGTTTAAGGGAGTAACTCAATATTGTAATGCATTACTTTTAAAAGTAACTGTCCCCAACACTGATCATATGCAAAACTCAAAAACTTTTTGAATTTGAATATAAGGGTAAATTTAACTTATTTCATTCATTTTGTTTGTTTTATTAATTATGTTTGTTCTGGGAAACATGTAACTATCTTTTGTAGCCTCTAAGGGCAGTACTAAATGAAAAAAATATGTTTTTTTATTATAAGAAAAATGCACACCCCAGCTCTAATGCATGGTTTTTGCTTCTGGAGCATCAGTGAGAGTTTGAACCTTCTGTAATAGTTGCATATGAGTCCCTCAGTTGCCCTCAGTGTGAAAGGATGGATCTCAAAATCATACAGTCATTGTTGGAAAGGGTTCAAATACACAAAAAAAGCAAAGAATTTATGGGACCTGAAGGATTTTTCTGAAGGACAGCAGGCAGTTTAACTGTTCAGGACAAACAAGGGACTCATGAACTGATTCAACTATCACTGTGGTGTTCACAGTAACTTCCTACAAAAAACTGCTACTAATTTTTTCTTTATGCTATATATGATTAACAACATTGGATTAACTTTTTTATCAAACAGTTTTCTTTCAATTACCACAGCTTTTTTTTCTTTTAGGAACTGACTCATTGATCAAAGCTAATGCACTTCAGTTTTTGAGTGGAAAAACAATATTTGTGGATAAATTTGGCAAATTCACGCAAAACCTAACATAAGATCTGATCAATAAGGCCTACGACCAATCAGCTCCAGAAAGAAATACAAAACTTGTTCTAATAGAAAGAAAACAAGACTAAATCCAAGATTTGTTAATAATTGGTGACCCTGGACCACAAAACCAGTCTTAAGTAACACAGGTATATTTTTAGCAATAGCCAAAAAATACATTGTATGGGTCAAAATTATTGAAATATTTGAATTTTCTTTTAATGCCACAAAATCATTTGGATATTAAGTAAGGATTATGTTCCATGAAGTTATTTTGTAAATTTCTTACCGTAAATATATCAAAACTTAATTTTTGATTAGTAATATGCATTGCTAAGAACTTCATCTGGACATCTTTTAAGGTGATTTTCTCAATATTTCGATTTTTTGCACCCTCAGATTCCAGATTTTCAAAAATTGTACTGCAGCCAAATATTGTCCAATCCTAACAGACAATGCAGTGGGAAAGCTTATTTATTTAGTTTTCAGATGATATATAAATCTCAATTTCAAAAAAATTAACCCTTATGACTGGTTTTGTGGTCCAGATATACAGCATAATGAGAGTTTATGTAAGGATTTTCAGCACAGCACAATTAAGGGTTAAGTGTGAAATAAGTGTCTGAATACTTATAGTCGCTGTAAATCTACACAGATGATCATTCATAACGCACCGCGCCAAGCAGTTCTCCTCCGCCGCGCACCGGAGCGCGTACATCTGGACGCGCTGGATATATGAGCCCGCCTGGATGGAATATGGATCTGGCACAAGATCAGGAAGACCTGCAGGCGAACACAAAGCATGCATACACTAAACACGTCTGTCTGTTTTAAACAAAACCCATACATTTCACCATATGTTAAGGCTAAATTCGTCCTTTGCGCGCAGCTCACCGTTCTGGAAGTATCTGGTTCCGTAACCGGTGCCAGGCGGCGGGCGGCGCGGGATGACAGTCCTGCCGCCGGGGGGATAGATGTTATAGAACACCGTATTCCTGTGTCGCGGATCATCCCCTGGCATACTTTCAGACATGGTCCCCTGCTCTACATTTGGACTTTGCGCTCTGGGGAGCCCCGCTTCGTTATAGTTTCCATTAGTTAAAGTGTTTGAATTCTCTGTGGGCGCTTCTAGGTGTTGGAGATTGGCAACCGCTGGCGCCCTCCGTGCGGTATTTTCCTCTTGTGCCGGGGTTCTTCCTCCGCCGGAGTACTCGGATGGAGCAGTGGAGTTGGATCTGGTTCCTGGAGGTGCTCTGAGCCTCTGGCGCACCTGCATTTGTCTGGCACCAGGTGTGCGGCTGTTGGCCGCGATAAACTGCATGCGCTCCGGAGACGAAAGCGCGGTGCTACCGCTACTGCTAGAGGCTGCAGAATCGGGTGATTCCACTCGGATTTGTATGGTCCTGTCCCGAACAGCATCTCTACTGCTGCTTACAAACACCCTGGATTGTCTTCTTGTCGCCACCGGTGCGTGATACTCCGAGCCGGTGCTCATTAAACTGAACACCTGGCCGTTATTCACCCATCGGATCCGGTTCCTCCAGGGCGCGGAGTTTTGCGCGCTAATAAAGTTATTCAGTCCTTGGAGTAAATAGAAAACCAAAAGCAAGTTTGGCATCTTGAGATGCATTTTAAAGCTGGACACTGGTCACTGATGTGGGCTCCCAGCACAGATGTTCCTCTGCCAGTGGATATGGGAGTCTGAGGTGCGTAAACGCATAGTACGGATCTTCCTCGAGATACTGGAAACGGTCAGGAAAGACGCGGACGGACATTTATCAAATTGGGGGAGTTCACGCGCGCATGCACAGTCAGGGATACTCGAGATTAACTCTTTCCTCGCCGAACAAACTGGTGTCTCATTAGTTTTGTTAAAGCATTGCAGGGAGAAATCCGTGTTCTTTAGAAAGAGTTTAGTAATTTATGAGAATTGTACTTAAATTTATGCAATTTTAGCAGGATATTCGAGCAGTCATCAGAAATAGCCCTAATTAAGTTCTAATGTCCAGGTTTCATACAAATATAAAATTAAATTCCAGGACTTTCAAGGACTACTTTTTTGATTTTCAAGGACTTCAATCACAAATCTCACTTATGATACAATGTCTTATCTTTAAAAAAAATAAAAAATTAAGTTATATGGACAGGACAGTAGAGAGATGACAGGAAATCAGTTGGCAGTGAGAGGGGAGCAGTATTGGCAAAGGACCCCTTTTTTGTTAACCTGGCAACACATCCCTTCATTACTATGGATAGTGTTTGCTATAGTTTATCCATGATATTTGTAGCAAAACTGTGGCTATATGTACAAAAACATGGTTACTACACGTTTACTATTCGCGAACCCGCACTTAAGTTCCGATCTGAATCAAATGATTTGTGAACCCGCACAGATGTTCGGATCTGAATCAAATGATTCGCAAACCCGCACAAAAGTTTCGATCTGAATCAAATGATTCGCAAACCTGCACAGAAGTTTCGATCTGAATCAAATGATTTGTGAACCCGCACAAAAGTTTCGATCTGAATCAAATGATTCGTGAACCCGCACTTAAGTTCCGATCTGAATCAAATGATTTGTGAACCCGCACAAAAGTTCCGATCTGAATCAAATGATTTGTGAACCCGCACAGAAGTTTCGATCTGAATCAAATGATTCGTGAACCCGTACTGATGTTCAGATCTGAATCAAATGATTCGCAAACCCGCACAGAAGTTTCGATCTGAATCAAATGATTCGTGAACCCGCACTGATGTTCGGATCTGAATCAAATGATTCGTGAACCAGCACTGATGTTCAGATCTGAATCAAATAATTCGCAAACCCGCACAGAAGTTTCGATCTGAATCAAATGATTCGTGAACCCGCACTTAAGTTTCGATCTGAATCAAATGATTCGTGAACCCGCACTGATGTTCGGATCTGAATCAAATGATTCGTGAACCAGCACTGATGTTCGGATCTGAATCAAATGATTCGTGAACCAGCACTGATGTTCGGATCTGAATCAAATGATTTGTGAACCAGCACTGATGTTCGGATCTGAATCAAATGATTCGTGAACCCGCACTGATGTTCGGATCTGAATCAAATGATTTGTGAACCCGCACAGAAGTTTCGATCTGAATCAAATGATTCGTGAAAACCCGCACTGATGTTCGGATCTGAATCAAATGATTTGCGAACCCACACTTAAGTTCCGATCTAAATCAAATGATTCTGAATCAAATGATGTATAGATACATTATTTCATAGATACATTTAATAATTAAAGCACTTTTCAAGCACCTCTTCAGGAACAGGCTATAGCTATTTTCAAGGGTTTTCAGGCCTTAAATTTCAAAAAGTTAAATTAAAGTCTTGTACAACCTTGTACAAACCATGTTATGTTGCAAAATTGCAAACCTCATATAAATGAATGTAAAAGAAAACATTCCTTTTGACCTTAGGATCTGCATAAACAACATTCTGTAGGCAAAGCACATCTTTTCACTGTTGGAAACTACTTATAACAGTTGAAAGTGACTTTATTTTTATTTGGCACTATATATGTGTGGAAAGACTCATCATTCATCTGAAGTAAATGCTGCACACTGGCATTCTGGTGAGATGTTTGTGAGCTGCTCTTCTGACCGTATCTACAACAAACAAACCATCTTCCTGTCAAAAACACTGGGACACATCTCTCTCCAGACCTGTTCATTTATAACAGTCCATGTTTCTTTATATAAAACACAATTAATTTGGATGCAGTTTAAATGGCAAGAATTGCTTGCTTTGTTTAAAATGAGCTCCCTCTGTTGAATTTGGCGAGGTTCACAACTAAAGAAAAAGACTTATTTATCTACCTTAAAGAAGGAGTTGTTTGTGAGACTGACAAAGCCCACTAGATGGCAGTGTGCTCTAACAGAAAACACATTTCATTTCTCCAGCAGGGATTTTTCTTAATGATGGTCTCAAACATCCATCCAACAGAAATAACAACAAATTGATTCACATTAAAAAGAAAATACCTATAAATAGTGTGAAAAAGGCTTGAAACTGGATTTTCAGTACAAGAGTATTTTTCATAAATATCAAAACAATATTTTTAAATGCTACCCTTTATTTTTTTGTTTTATTCATTTTTTGTTTCATAATTGTCTTATAAATATTTTTTTGCTAGAAAGTCCTTAATAAGGTTAATAATTATTCCTGGTTCCCAAAAAAAAAACTTAAAAATCATTATTATTACTAGAAAAAATCAATAAATAAAGTTAAATATGATATTTTTAATTACTATCAAAACAATATTATGCTACCCTTTACACTTTGTTTTTTAATGCATTTTTGTGTCTATAATTATCTTATGTAGGGCCTAATTAAAATGTTACTTAAGTCCCTAAGAATAAAATTTTGTAATATTTTTTCATAAATATTTTTTATTTTTTTTAAACAAATCAATAACTTAGGTATAAAATGAAACACTAAAATATTTTAAAAAGCTACCCTTAATTAGTTTTTAATGTTTAATGTATTTTTGTTTTATATTGTTTCATAAATATCAAAACAATATTTTTAAATGCTACCCTTAATTAGTTTTTAATGTTTAATGTACTTTGTTTAATATTGTTTCATAAATATCACAACAATATTTTTAAATGCTATCCTTTATTAGTTTTTTGTTTAAAGTATTTTTGCTTCATATTTTTTCATAAATATCAAAACAATATTTTTAAATGCTACCCTTAATTTTTTATGTTTCATGTATTTTTTTGTTTCATAATTGTCTTATAATTTAAATTTAGTTGAAAAGTCCTTAATACGGTTAATAATGATTCCTGGTTCCAAAAAAAAGAAAAGAAAAAAACATAAACATCATTATTATTACTAGAAATAAAATAAAAAAATAACTTAATAAAAAACAATGATAAATAAATAACTAAAAATAACATAGATATAACTAAATAAGAAAACATTATGATTATGTGCAATATCTTTACATATTTAATGCCATTGTGTGTCTCAATTCCATTTATTATATTATACTTTTAATAAATCATTTGCATTGGGTTTGTTTTCTCTCTCTCTCTCTCTCTCTCTATATATATATATATATATATATATATATATATATAACTCTTATTTTAAAATATTAACAAAAAACATAACAGTATATAAACTATATTTAAAAAAAAAAAAAAAAAAAAAAAAAAAAAACTAAACACTGGTTCGTAATGTGTCAACTTAAGGTAACCAAACTGCAATATAGACACTTTATTATTTTCACATATTTAATGCTATTTAATGATTCCATGTAATATATTATGCTTTCAATAAAACATGCATTGGGTTTGTAAAAGCTGTTTTTATACATACTTTGGCGTGTTTTTTGTTGCATTTACACCGCTCTGGCCAGCAGGCGTCACCAGCGAGAAGAGTTTCGAACGATTCAAAAACTGAATCATTTTGAGAAGAATTGATTCAATTGATTCAAAGCTTCCAAAATTATACTCCATATATATTAGCAATTCAATAATTGTGAAATTCATAATGCCAAAGAGCATTACCAGAGCAACATTTCTCACAGCACATTCAGTATTACTCAATTGCTTCTTTGTATGTCACTCGGTCAAATCACAGCGAGGACTTTGCAAGCCAAATATGGCAAGAGCTGCTGACAGAGTAAGGTGACACTGCGATCAGAAATAGCTGAGATGAGCTGTGGAAACACCCCTGACAGCCTCCATAAGAGCAGAGAAGCGAGCAGACACTCACACACACTCACTCACTCACCCCCTCAGCAGAAGAGACTAAGATACAGTTTAGACTACAGTAAGTATCAAACATTACATTGAGTCTTTAACTTGTGTGTCTAAAAAGTGTGCAACCAATGTGTAAAAACAAACCACAAGCAGAAGCGTTGCTTTCCACCAGCTTTTGGGCATTGTATGTGTATCAGTAGCGAATAAACTCATAGTGTCTTTGGCGCTCCTGGTTGTTTCTCTGTTGGGTTTGTTGAATAAAATCTTCCCCGTGTTTCCTCCCGACATCAGACTAACGCTGCTACGCTTTTGAAATTATTTCATTCGTAAATCTAGGTGTGTCCAGAGCTCCACTGATCTTTGTGTGCTTTCACGAAGATGGTCTCTTTAATGGTTTGAGCACAAGATTGCCCCAAAAGGAATACATTACCACACACCCTGACGCAGAAACATTATTCTTCGAGGAATTGCCATCTAAATCATAGTGCCTAAAATAAGGGCTGAAGGTCACCTGTAATTTACTTCTGGAAGCAGGTGAGAAAACGCATTTTTGCCTTTCAAGGAGATAAACGCGGAATAAACGAGCTCCAGGGCCTGTGGATCATGGAATATGATGTGACTTGCTTGGGAGAAAAGTGCAAGGGGATCGCCAGGACGGATATACGTCGATATTGATCTAGAATTCGATGAACAAAACGTTTATTTGTCTCATTTTAAAGCATCAGCCTTGTGCGTAAAGCGCGCGTCCCCAATGCGCACCAGGATTGTTGTGCGCGGGAACGCGCTGCGCAAAAGATGAAATGATTAGCAAAAACTACAATTGAACGACAAAAAATTAATGTGTAATTTGGAAAAAATATGCTTTATACATATGTGTTGTTATCTAACGCTTTGGGCACGAGAAAAGCGCCTATAGCGCGTAAAAATATTATTTTGTAAAATTATTTTTTTTTTATACACATATACATATAAAGACAGGCAGTTAAAAAATAATAAAGTATTTAATTAATGTAGTTTTAATTGTTGCTAGACAAATATATAGCCTATAAATTTGTTCAATAAAGTATTTTATTATTGTATTTATAATGTATTATTTAGCGATGTACAGACATATAAATATAGTTTTAATATGATTTTTTGCAATTTGCTATTATAAAACAAATACAAAAACTGATTCAGTGATGTAAATAAATACCATTTCGATCAATTCTAAGACAATATAAATATAATTTATTTAAAATGACTATTAAGGCGCAAAGCGATTAGTTGTGATTAATCGATTTAAAATCGAGTAAAAAGTTTGTTTACATATTGTGTACTGTGTGTATTTATTATGTATATATAAATACACACACAATAAATGTAAAATATTTATATTTATATATTAGTGTTCACATACAAATATTTATTTTTAAATATATACATGTGTGTATTTATATATAGGCTACATAACATATACACACACAGTAGGATATGTAAACAAACTTATTTTAAACCGATTATTCGCCATTAAAATAAAAGAAAAACGACTAAAAGAAAAAATAAATAAATAAACAAACAAATAAAACTAGCCTTAGATAACCTAAGAAGTGCTCCAAACTTGTCTAAATCATTTCCAAAGCTTGGTTATTAAGTAAATATCCTTTCTTATAACAAGACATATTTTTTTTTACTGTCATGATGGTCATAATATCGTGTTTTATGTTTGCGCGTTCAAGTTCACTCATGGTCCACACACGTGTCTGCGCTGCGCGCTCTCGTGTTGGCAAGTAAAAAACTTGCATATGACCTACATTCCTGCTGACACTCGTCTCCTGAAGGCCGTAATGTCCTACAATTTCAACGTCCAAATTTGTCAGTGTCCATATTCCCTCTTTTAACGCGGGACGCGCGGATGTGGCGTACAGTCACGCGGAATGGAGATCCATATGTCCGCGGTCACGTGGTCTGCCGTTAACCTGGGACACGTGTGTAAAAATAAACTAAAAATGGAGGAAGATCTGATGATGAAAAAATAAACCCAGGTTGAATTTCTTACTTGTTCAGACTGGTTAGTACTGAGCTGGTTGTGTCCTGTTGGTAAACCAGCCATTCTGATTGGCCAATTTGGTCTTGCTAGTTAAACTAGTAAAGATGAGTTTGGTCTGTGGTTAAACAACCAGAAAAACCAGTACAACTCCAACAGTATAAAACTCAACATATACTGGTTACTAGTACATTAGCTGTACTGAAGCATGCCCCCTGTACTATATAAAACCCCCAAAACATAGTTAAAACTTTTACTTTAATAAACTAAAATAAACTATACATATAGGCCTACTAAATGTACTATAGTAAAACCATGGTTCATGATTTATTTTTGTAAGGGCTATAATGTAACAGCATACCATTTTAAGTTATAAGACAATTAAATGTATGCATTTTTATGATAATATATTATAATATAAAGTATTCAATTGTCCTATAAATAATTATACATAAAGGTATACAGCAAATCTCTAATTGTTTTACATGTATTTAATTTTATTGAATATATTTACAGAAATTAAAAGAGAAATTAAAATAGAAAATTATAGAAATTAATTTAAATCACTAAAACTGTAAATTGATTAAATGTAAAAATGTCTATGAATATAAATTGCTTGATAAAATGCAAACACAAATAACTGTGTTCACTAAACATAAATATATATA
>NC_133370.1:4221757-4287382 GCF_049309525.1 Garra rufa
ATTACAAAAATTACATAAAATTACAATAAAATTGTATAAATTGCTTGATAAAATATAAACACAAATAACTTATATTCACTAATATATACTAATATATATATTTTTTAAACATAAATTAATACTTTAATGTTTATTTTGTTGCTATAGTATATATATATATATATATATATATATATATATATATTATATATATATATATATATATAATAATGAATATGAATAAATTATTTAATTTTAGTGAAAATATTTACAGACATTTAAATAAAAAACTTATTTTTAATGTGTATTTTGTTGTTAGATGCTATTACAAACATGTTATAAATTGCTTAATTAATTAAAATTAATATATGTTATATATATATATATATATATATATATATATAAAACAATTACATTTATATATTCTGAATATATGATATATTATATACATTAATATATAATATATATATATATATATATATATTATATATATATATTATATATAATATATATACTATACTATTTTAATATTGTATTTCATTCAAATTTGATTTTATATTTAAATTTTAATTTTCTAGTCACAGGTTTATTTTCTATTCTACAGATATTGAAACAGAAATGAATATTTTTGTTTATTTCATTACTAATAGTATATATAATACAATAATAATTTTATTCCATAAATTATTTAAGTTTAGTAAAAACATAAAAATAAAACATAAATAAAAAAACATAATTTAATGTGTATTTCGTCACTAGATGTTAATTAAAAAATACAAGATACAAGATACTGTAAATACAAAAGTATATATATATATATATATATATATTATATAATATATATATACATAAAATACAAACACAAAAATTGCATAACTCCATGTAATGTTACATAAAGCTTTAGATTTAAGTTTAGACATTTATACAGAATATTGAATCTCCATATAAACGCTAATATTTCCTAACAATCCTGGACAAACAATAATAATAATAATAATAATAATAATAATAATAATAGTAATACAATGTGGTTGTTCGAAAGTGTCAAGTTCTATTAATAATAATCTGAGCGAACCCAAAAATGCCGTTGTCATCTGGCATATGAGTGAAATGTCCCTCACACATTAACAGCTGCTCTCCAGCTATCTCAGATATGAGGGTGTGTGACAACAAACTCAGCAGCAAAAGTCCCCCACACATCACTTCCTGCAGACTCACACGGAGCAGTTTAATGATTCAGCGACACATGAGCTGCACTTAAAAATGTTGAAAACCGCCTTTGAAAGCATGTGAATGCGAACTAAAATAGGCCTAAACTTGAGCCGCACTTCTGCCATTTTGAGGCCTTTGTGCAAACCATGACGTCAAAGACGTTCTCACCTTTCCCCCAGCCAGACCTCGTGGTCCAGGCACTTGGTCTGATGGTGTGACAGTGACACGGGGTCGAAGCGGTTAGAGATCAGAGCGTGCACATCTATTTACATCTCGCAGCGGGCCCTTCTCTCCTGACACCGAAGGAATGTGGCCTAAATATAACGGCTCACACACGTAACCGCGCTCCAGACCTCCTGACAATGCATCATCAGATACTCTCCAATCCAGTACAGTCACACACATGCTTTACAATCTGTCCCATCACCTGGACGACTGCAAATAGAGACTCTTACCTGATGTTCCTCCTGAGTCTCAAGGATGTCAAAAATGCGCTGGGACTGGCTGAAACAACACATTTGCATTCAAAAGTCACAGTCAGAATTCATTTTTAAATTAATCAATTTTTAGACTGCAACTATTATATTTTTGTCTTGTTTTACTTTATATTAATATTTAAACATTCTTAATTCAAAGTTATTTACTTGATCTACTATCTATCTATCTATCTATCTATCTATCTATCTATCTATCTATTTATATTTTTACATTTACTTCATAATGCTAATAATTTATTCCATTTAATTTTAGTGAAAATATTTACAGACATTTAAATAAAAATTTATATTTTATTGTGTATTTTTTGTTAGATGCTATTACAAAATTTTCTATAAAATACAAAAACAAATAACTATATTTACTAAAATTCTAAAATATATATATATATGAATTAATTTAAATTAATTTTATTTTTCTGACCACACAAAAAAGGCAGAAGTATATTTTGCTAAAATATGATTCAAAATGTTTGCAAATATATTATCTATCTAAATATATTATATATTATTTTTTGTATATTTTGAATTTTTTTTAAATATAAATGTTATAAAAAATATTAAATATATCTATCTATTTTTTATTTATTCCATGCTATTTTAATATTATATTTAATTTATATTTTACATTTTATGTAATATATTTATATTTTCCTATTTAATGTTACTGAATAAATGTAGTTATTTAAAAAGAAATGAATATTTAATTTTTTTTGTCAGTAATATATATATATATATATATATATAAAACACTAATAATTTATTCCATGAAGCGTTTAATTTTAGTGAAACTATTTACAGACATCTGAAAAAAAAAAATTATGTGTATTTTGTTGTTAGATGCTATCACAAAAGTGTTATTAATTGCTTGATAAAATACAAACACAAATAACTATTCACTAAAATTCATATATATGAATTCATTTAAATTATTATTTTTTTCCACACTGACAAATATTTAATTTCACTGAGCTTCATTTATTACAATAGTTTATTTAGTTAAAATATTTAGGCAAGATCATTTTAATATCTAAAGTCTTTTTACTTTTCAAGTATATATATACATATATATAATTATATTTAGCTCTTGTAATGGAAAACAAGACATAAATACTAATTATTAAGAAATTGTTTTTTGAAATGTAGGAGAAATATCTGAGACAAAATTGATGCTGAAAAGACACAACAACTGGAAATCAATTCGTTTCATGATTAAATGTGTTGAATATAAGCTCTGTCGTATAATATCGCCTTAATATTGCTGAGGTAAAGCACTGAAAGTAAAAATACGTTTAAAAATCATTCATTACCGTTCACAACAAACTTTTTCGCCGACATGTTTTACGTCGCCACGCCCATTATGACGTCACGACTGGACGCCGTCCGCGTTGCCAAGTCCGCGATTTTTCGGCAAATTCGATGCACTTTTTTCACTGTTGCTGCGGGTTAAAGCGACCTCAATAACGTTATACTTATCCCCTGGAATGCAAATTTTACCAGGGGAACCCAGCCAAAAAAACGTTTTTTTTTTTACCTCCCAAAGCGCAATTTTTACCGAGGAACCCCCTCCAAAACGCAATAAGGCGGGTTTTGTTGTGAAAACCTGGCAACCCGGAGGAATCGTCTACATATCGCGTTTCCAACAGGCGATTTTTTACGTCTTCGCTTGATCCACTTGGAGCCTGCAAGCGTTGATACTAAAATGAGACAAAACTGAGATAACCTTGATCCATAAAAGCTTTCACAGCTCGTGGTGATTATGTTTGTCACTCGCACCTGGTACTAGATTCCAGTCTGTATGAACGGACGCCAGTAGAGGCCTACTGTTACACAACGATTAGAAACGATGCCCATTGCCATTCCTCTATTTAATATCATGCATCAAACATGATTAAAGTGCTTTCTGTCTGTTGATATTAATAATATTATGGCTTGAGAAAATAATTAACTGTGCTATAGACACAATGCATGCATGTACATCAATAAACCAGTGTTGTTCAGAGGATAAAATAAGGAAGTGAATGTTCTGATTGTTTGTGAGCACTGGATGTACTTCAATAAAATGCAGTAGCCTATTAACATTGTATACAAGCTATAAATACCAACACATTGACCTTGTGTCCGAGTGCCTGATATGTGTTTGTTTTCCTGTTATAATATGGCAATAACTTTGAATAAATGTTTGAGTAAATGTAAAATCAGAACCTTTGTAACACTTTATAATACAAGTATTTTTCCTTTGGTGTTTTTGATATGGTAATGGAGGGATATAATGGAGCCAAATGTAAATTTATAATGAAATATAAACAAACTAAAACGAGAATTTACACAAAATATGAAATTAAGTAGCCTAAATGATAATATAACATAAAAATGTTGGATTTAATAAATGAAAATACAACATATGAGCATAAATAAAGTAAAATTACACTAAAAATGACATGACATGTACTATTCCGGACAAAATGAAATAGCCTATGTAGTAATATATCATTAATATTTTGGATTTAATAAATAAAAATACAACATATGAGCATAAAAATGTAAAATGACATGAAATGTAATATTTTGGACAAAATGAAATAGCCTAAATAGTATTATATCATTAAAATGTTGGAATTAATAAATAAAAATACCCAATATAAGCCTAAATAAGGTAAAATGACAAAATATGAGATTAAATTTAATATGTTGGACAAAATTAAATAGCCTAAATGATAATATATCATTATGTGTTAGAATTAATTAATAAAATGAGCCTAAATAAAAGTAAAATAACAAAATAATGGCATGAAATTTAATTTAGGAAAAAAATAAGTAGTCTAAATGATAATATAACATAAAACAATGAAATTAATAAATAGAAATACAACATAATGAGCATAAATAAGGTAAAATCACAAAATATGAGATGAAATTGAATATACTGGACAAAATTAAATTGCCTAAATGATAATATAACATTAAAATGTTGGAATTGATAAATAAAAATACAACATCTGAGCATAAATAAGGTAAAATGACACAAAATATGAAATGAAATATTTTGGACAAAATTAAATAACCTAAATGATAATATAACATAAAATGTTGGATTTAATAAGTAAAAATACATCATATGACCATAAATAAGGTAAAATCACAAAATATGAGATGAAATTGAATATACTGGGCAAAATTAAATTGCCTAAATGATAATATATAATTGAAATATTGGAATTAATAAATACAAATACAATATATGAGCCTAAGGTAAAATTACAGTAAGTATGACATGAAATGTGATATTCTGGACAAAATTAAATAACCTAGATAATAAATAAAAACATAACATATGAGCCTAAATTAAAATTAATATGTTGGACAAAATGAAATAGCCTATATGATAATATTACATTAAAATGTCGGATTTAATAAATAAAAAGTCAACATATGAGCCAAAATAAGGTAAAATGACACAAAATATGAGATGAAATTTAATGTTGGACAAAATTAAATAGCCTAAATGATAATATAACTTATAAAAATAAAGATAATATAAATTAATTTTTTTCCATTAGTGTTGAAAAAATAAAATATATGAGCCTAAATAAGGTAAAATGACACAAACTATGAAATTAAAATTAATATGTTGGACAAAATGAAATAGCCTATATGATAATATTACATTAAAATGTCGGATTCAATAAATAAAAAGTCAACATATGAGCCAAAATAAGGTAAAATGACACAAAATATGAGATGAAATTTAATGTTGGACAAAATTAAATAGCCTAAATGATAATATAACATTAAAATGTTGGAATTAATTTTTTTCCATTAGTGTTGAAAAATAAAATATATGAGCCTAAATAAGGTAAAATGGCACAAACTATGAGATTAAATTTAATATACCGGACAAAATTGAATAAATGACAACACAGCATGAAATGTATGTTTACTGTGTTTTTATTTCAACATTTTTACTTAAATATTGTATGTTTTGTCCATTATATTCCTCCATTACAGTTCAGACATTGTAAACATAAAAATCCAGATGTTTTCCATGCATGTTGAGAATGAAAAGACAACACAGAAAGGGTTCAAATGTCCGTTCTGATTGAAGATAATAAAGCTTTAGTTACAGTGAAATGAAAACAAAGTCATAATTGCCATACTGTTCATCTCTGGGCATCCCAGAGAGTAATGCTTGTTTTTAACAAAACAAAAGTTACACAGAGCAATAAAAAAAACAAATCAAAGGCTTTTGCCATCACTTAATAAGTTAGTATTTATTTACAAAAATTCATCTAGTGGCAGAAGCCATATCTACTTGGGATGCTATTTACAATTCTATCTTCATTCCAATGCTGTGAAGACAAGAAGGAAAAGTTGATTAGAAAAAGAAAGAAAGAAAGAAAAAAAAAAAAAAAACATCTACAATGACATAAATCATATACACTGCCACTCAAAAGTTTGGGATCAGGAAGATTTTTAATGCGACTTTTCTACTCATCAAGGCCGCGTTTATTTGATCAAAACTACAGAAGAAAAAAAAAAAAAAAAAAAAAAAAAACACTGTAATATTGTGAAATGTTAATGCAATTTAAAATAGCAGGTTTTTATTTTAATATACTTGAAAATATAATTTATTCCTGTGATGCAAAGCTGTTTTTCAGCACCATTACTGCAGTTTTCAGTGTCACATGATTTAGAAATCATTCTAATATGCTGATTTATTAGCAATGTTGGAAATATAATCAATATATATATATTGTTTTGGACATGTGACGCTTTTTTCAGGATTCTTTGATATATAAAACGTTAAAAAGAACAGCATTTATTTAAAATAGAAAACTTTGTAACAATGTTACAATTGTAACAAAGTTTAGGGTCATTAAATGTTTTCTATGTTTCTCTCTTTGAAAGAAATTAATGCTTTTATTCAGCAAGGATGTGTTAAATTGATAAAAATTGATAGTAAATACTTATATTGTTAGAAAAGATTTCTATTTTGAATGAATGCTGTTCTTTTTACCTTTTTATTCATCATTGAAGCCTGAAAAAGTATTGATAATAAAAGTAATAAGTATATTATGATTTGTGACGTGTGACAGTGAAGACTGAAGTAATGGCTGATGAAATAAATTATATTTTAAAGTATATTAAAATAAAAACTGAGCATAAGATAAAAATCAGCTCAGATCCCAAGTTTTTGAGCAACAGTGTGATATTAAAAGAAGGAGGATCTTACCTATAAGACATTCAACAGTGAGTTCTGAATGTCTTCATAAACTTGGTTATAGAGCTCATCTTTTGTTCTCATTCCATCCATATATTCTGCAAACACGAATTGTCGTGAGTTACAGATTACAATGCTTGCGAATGCCATTTTATCACTAGATTGGTGGACTTACGGATATCTAGACCGCTGTTTTCCATCTCCAGCCTGTGTTTCAAGTACATGGGCCACACGTGGCCATCAAACAGACCAGGAGGGTCAGGAACAGTGTAAGTTCTCGTACTGAAACGAAACAGACCGATGTTAGAAAACCATCAACTTTAATCATCCATAAACATATGATTTTCAAAATCAAATCTCACCTTCTTCTCCTTTTGCACTCCTCGTATGGAATGGTGACGTAGAAGCACTTGTTGTAGACCTCAAGCAAAGGCCTAAAGGTTGGAAACAAGACGAAACCCATCAACCTCCTACATCTATGCAAGATAAACAAAAGCAATTTGACTCTGAAGACGCCTACTTGTAATTATAAAGAAGAAATCCCTCTATGATAAGTATGTGGATGTCCCGCTCAGGGTCCGAGCCGTCGGGCGAAACGGTCACGCCGTGGGAGCGAGCGAACTTCACCGGGTTCTCCATCCATCCCTTAACAGTGTTCACCATGGCGTCCATGTCCAAGGCGGTGATCACTAAACAAGGAGACAAAAAAGACAAGGAGTGTCTCACATGCTTGGATAATGAGAATATTATAAAACTGTGCATTACTCTTCTAAATGTCTTTTTTCTTCTTATTCAGGGATGTTAATAATTAACATAACAGGACTGTGAGTCAAATTTACACTGCGAGTCTGAAGTTTGGGCACACTTGTTAAATAAAATAGTTAAGACTTTAAAAGAAGATTCTAAACTTTAGATTGACCTACGAAGCACATTTTAGTCATTAAAAGTGTAGTTCACTTTCAGAACAAAAATTGTCATCCAAGGTGTTCTTGTTTTTTTTCTTCACTCGTAAAGAAATCATGTTTTTTGAGGAAAGCATTTCAGTGGACTTCTATGGTGCCCCTGAGTTTGAACTTCCAAAATACAGTTTAAACGCAGCTTCAAAGAGCTCTAAATGATCCCAGCCGAGGAAAAAGGGTCTTATCTAGTGAAACGATTGGTTATTTTCTAAAAACATTTACAATTTGTATATTTTTTAACCTCAAACGCTCTGTGAGTGCCAGTTCATGACAGTTAGGGTGTGTCGAAAAACCTCCATCTCATTTTCTCCTCCAACTTCAAATTTGTCCTACTTCGCTGCAGAAGTACCGACCCGGTGTTTACAAAGAGAATAGCAAAGAAGATCAAACACCTTTAAAAAAAAAAAAAAAAAAAAAAAAAAAAAAGGTAGAACAGCGATGCAGGATGATTTTAAAGTTAGAGAAATGAGATGGGAGTTTTTCGACATACTCTAACTATTTTGAACCGGAGTAGCATTTCAGTTAAAAAGTATATAAATTCTAATTCATTTTTACAAAATAACCAATCGCTTGCTACATAAGACCCTTGGCTGCAATCATTTAGAGCCCTTTGAAGCTGCATTTTAGAAGTTCAAACTCGGGGGCACCATAGAAGTCCACTATATGGAGAAAAATCCTGAAATGTTTTCCTCACGACTGAAGACAGACATGAACATCTTGGATGACAAGGGGGTGAGTATTATCTGTACACTTGTATTCTGAAAGTGAACTACTCCTTTAAGTGTGTCCAAGCTTATGACGTGCAATGTAAGACAAAGTTTTGCTGGGTTTTAGGTTTATGTTACATCAATGCAAACATCAGAATGGTTATGGAAAGGTGGGAATACGTTACTGTTTCTCTTCCCACAGCGAAAGCCACTCTTACCATCCCATTGTTTAAAGCCGTCCTCCCCGAGCTCTATTTGATCTTGGGGCTGCAATAACAGTGACCAATAAAACAAAAAGGTGTAGATCGCTCAGGCAGTGCTGGTCCCACCTGGACATGTGACGCCAAGCCCTCAGGCTAGTCTGTGATTTGAAACTCAATTTGGTTGCAGTGCGCCATATGCGCTTTAATGCATTTGTTGGAGTGATTTATCTAGTATAGTCTAGTGAAATAACCAGCATGTCATGTCAAACCAATGCGATTCTTGAGATGACAGTTAGGAATGTGTGTGTGATGCACTTAAGTGTTATTAAAAATATCGATGTGGACGCTCAGAGAGAGATGGTGGGTGTGGAGGGTTGCCAGATCCTCTTACATGCCACAGAATGATAAATGCATGAGCAAGAGAATCATATTAGTGGAATTAGGCTTGCAAATGAATGCCTGCTAGACTTAGACTGTACTGGATTTTAGACACTTCATTCGGCATTCATTTGTTGGGTCTTTGAGGTTGGCTGTCCAGGAGAACACCAGCATATATGGACAATGGATCCATAACACAACAAATGGCTAAGTCCTAAACGTCTTTAACTTTTTCCTCCTTTGGAAATGCTTTTCTATTCTATGTAATGATTTAGAAGTATTTGGATGTGTAAATCAAACTTAAAATGCATCCAAATACTATAAATATAGGTCTACATAAATTCATTAATTAGTAAAAACGTGGATTCTCGTCATACCTTGAAGAAATCATCTTGATGTACAACACAACAGTTTGGTAAGTTCTTTATGAGTCTTCCCGTCAAAGTTGTCTTTCCTCCATTGGTCACGCTGTGAAGGCAACGTTACACATTTAATAAACAATAATATCATACAAAACCAATTCAGATTTTGTGGAATAACGTTACTCACCCTCCTATTCCAATAATAAACTTCATTCTGATCCTTTTTAATCTTGGTCTTCCGAATACAGTCGGGAATGCTTTCAGTCTCTCCCAGAATCTCCCTCTCTTTACTATTTCATTGATGGACTAAGCTTTCGCCTTCATTATATAGCCGGCTGGGCTTTGCGTCACGTCGACGTGGGTCGCTTGCCAATAAGGCCGCTTTCGGAGAACCAATCAGCGTTTGAGTCGTCTTGCTCATTTGCATACTGGCGGCGTTCCAGCGTCGCACCTGTCGCGTTGCGTCTGTCAGCGGGTCGCGCGCACGGTGGGGGCGTTTTGAGGCGACGGCGCTGCTCTGAGGGGCAATTAAAGAGTGGAAATATACCACCAAATCATGCCAGCTAGCACATAGTTTGTGTTTAACACGCATTACCAAGACTACCGAAATGAGGGACGTGATTAAACGCAGGTAAAAGGAATAAACACTTCATTTACATGACGATCCAGGTTATAGTCCATCATAATGTAGTATTAAAATCAAAGGTGTGATTAAAAGGCTTAGACAAACTTCCCATAGAGGTTTTGGAAGCGAGTTATAGCCTGGATCTTTGACAAAATATTTACAAAACATTTAATAAAATTGTATTTTCTATTCTTATTTATTAAAGAAGTCTCTTCTGCTCACCAATCCTGCATTTATTTGATCTAAAGTACAGCAAAGGCAGTAATATTGTGAAATATTTTTACTATTTAGAATAACTGCTTTCTATTTGAATATATGGTAAAATGTAATTTATTTCTGTGATCAAATCTGTATTTTTAGCAGCATTACTACAGTCTTCAGTGTCACGTGATTTTTTTAGAAATCATTCTAATATTCTGATTTGCCGCTCAGAAACATTTATTATTATTATTGTTATGTTGAAAACAGCTGAGTATAATTTCTTTGTAAAATTATAAATGTCTTTATCATCACTTTTGATCAATTTAAAGCATCCTTGCTAAATAAAATTATAAATTTCTATCTTTTTAATAAAGGTTTGAATGGTATAGTGTATAATATTACAAAAGCATTTTATTTATCTGTTTATTCATCAAAGAATCCTATGGATAATATTGATAATGATAATAATAATAATAATAATAATAACAACAACAACAACAGCAATCAGCATATTAGAATGATTTCTGAAGGATCATGTGACACTGAAGACTGCGGTAATGATGCTGAGAATTTAGCTTTTATCGCAGAAATAAATTACACTTTAACAGATATTCAAATAAAAAGCAGTTATTTAAAATAGTAAAAATATTTCTAAATTTGACCGTTTTTGCTATTCTTTAGATCAAATAAATGCAGGCTTGGTGAGCAGAAGAGACTTCTTTAAAAAAATTTTTTTGACTGATTGTTTAATGAAATTAATTATTAAATTTCATAATCAAGGCAGTAAATTGCAATTATGAAACCCCTATTAAAAACAGACTACAACTACAATAAATTAGCTAATCGTAATGCTTACAACAGACCATATTATCATTAATAAAATAGTTTTTTTCATATATAAATAATTGTATTATTATTATGATTTTATATGTAACCCGGTGCTCCCATCACCATTATTATTTAAAATATTAATAATGATAATAATGGTGATATCGATGTAATGTAAATTGATGTACAGTATAATATGTGACCCTGGACCACAAAAACAGTCTTAAGGGTAAATTTTTGGACTTTGAGGTTTATAAATAATCTGACAGCTGAATAAATAAACTATTGAACAACTATTGAAAATCTGCAATCTGAGGGTGCAAAAAAATCTAAATATTGAGACAATCGCCTTTAAAGTTGTCCAAATGAAGTTCTTAGCAATGCATATCACTAATCAAAAATTACATTTTAATATATTTACGGTAGGAAATTTATAAAATATCTTCATGCAACATGATCTTTACTTAATATCCTAATGATTCATAAAAGATAATCAATAATTTTGACCTATACAATGTATTGTTGGCTATTATCGTGCCAGGGTCACATGCATGTTCTTGAACGCCTTTGTCTCTAAACTCATCCTCCCACTTGATTTCTGCCCTACATTTAAGCTCGGGGTCATTTTACCTGGTGAACTCCAGTTTGGCCAGAATCCCACATGTGATTATTCATTTTCAGTATCATCGAGTACAAACACAGAATGTTTGAGCCTGATGTTTCAGACAGCAAAGAGAACGCTGAGCTATTTCTGATTGATTTATGTCTGCTAGTATGCATGGATGGCTGTTAATCATTATATTATGGTCACACTCTCCACCTAAATGGAAGTGCAGATCCCAGAGCCAAATGTTAAGGCACGTGGTATTTCAGTATGTTTCCTCTCATGATACTTGACCATCCCGATCAGATTGTTTCCAATTACTTAACTCGTCTTGCTGGCACGGTACGAGGGAACTTTTCTCCCTGGACTGAGGTGAAAAGTTCCATACCTAACCAGCTCTCAGCAGACCCAGAGCTATATTTGGCGGGATGTCTGTGTGTGACATGGTACAAACGCTTCTGACGCAACTCACAAAAATACCAGACTACTAATTCAATAGCAAAGGAACCAATGGGAATAGCTCTGTTTCAAAACCTTGTTTGCTGCTTACCTAGATTTATAAAAAAGTAAACAAACAAACTGTATGTATGGCCAAATCCAATGCAAAAATAATATATATATATATATATATATATATATATATATATATATATATATAAGACGGGTCACCAAATGATTTCACAAAATGTGTCATTGGTCATTATCTGCATCTAATTAAACTCAATTCATGTTCAGAGTCCAAGTGTAAATGATGATACTAACATTTCACTTCATTTTATGACTATTACAACAGTGTTAATATTCTAACATACTGTACTTAAATTATGATCCTTTATCTTTCAGTCATTCATAATTATCATTCGTCTGACATTGAGGAGACAAGAGTAATAAAAGTTTTGAAGTTTATGTCAGCGCTCCCTAATAAAAAAAAAATATATAAAAGACAGACACACTTAAATTTTATGAAAAATGAATGACTTGAGTCACAGACGTTTCCTTTTATGACAGTAAACTAACCAAATTTTACTATATGTACTGACTTGAGTCAAAAGTTTTTGAACAGTAGGATTTTTAATGTTGTTAAAGTCTCTTCTGCTCACAAAGCCTGCATTTATTTTAAAATGTATTTTTTTCTCTGTGATTTCAAAGCAGAATGTTTAGCATCATAACTCCAGTCACATGATCCTTCAGAAATCATTCTGATATTTTGATTAGCTGTCAAAAAAACAACATTTTATATTATTATTATGATGAAAACAGCCGAGTAGAATTTGTTCATGTTTATTTGATGAATAGAAAGTTCAGAAGGAAATAGAAATCTTTTGCAACATTATAAATGTCTTTATCATCACTTTTGATCAATTTAAAGAATCCTTGCTAAATAAAAGTATTAACTTCTATAATTTCTTTCCCAAAAAATATTCTTGACTCCAAGCTTTTGAATGGTATTAAGTGGATAATGTTACAAGAGCTTTTTATTTCAGATAGATGTAGAAGATTCCTACAAAAAATAACTCAACTGTTTTAAATATTGATAATAATAACAATAAATGTTTCTTGAGCAGCAAAGACCGGGGTAGTGATCCTAAAAATTCAGACATGAAATCAAAATAATAAAATTACATTTTAAAATCTATTCAAATGAAAAACAGTTATTTTAAATAGTAAAAATATTTCAAAATATTACTGTTTTTGCTGTACTTTGAATCAAATGAATGCAGGCTTGGAGAGTAAAAAACATTAAAAATCTTACTGTTCAAAAACTTTTGACTGTGTATATTAATATAATACAATTTTTACAAAATGTATGCTTTTTACTGCATATTTAATTAGACCTTCAAAGAATAAAATAGAACAGGGTAGTATGACTTAAATATTTCCTCTTCAATATGCATATTATTCATATGTAATTCCTATATATTATCATCTATTTTAAAATAAATAAATATGGAAACGTGGATAACACTTTTTAATAAGCCTCCATTTGTAAGTTAACATGAACCAACAATTAACAATACTTCTAAAGCACTTATTAATACATTATTAAAATTTTAAATTGTAGGCCTATCTAGTAATATTTTTTACTGGGACCTAATTTGTTTACTTGTTTTGGCTACATGCTTTGAATAAAACATGCTGTGTACTTTCTAAACAATGACAGCCTTTGACTTTGTAAACTAGGTTAAAGCCTTGTAAATTGAAAATCATCAGTTTTTCCAGGCATGACTTGACATTTCATATAGTCAAGCATGAGGTGATGGGTCTCAGGTTGCGTTTGTATGTAATATTTTGTTCCTGCCATTCTGAGATCAGATGTAAATGAGTCATTCATGACCTATGAACAGCTCACAACATATGCCTGCTGGGACACGTGTCAATGCCCAATACAACAATTACTGAGTACTGAATTGAAGATACACAGTGCAACCTTTGGCCCTCTAACGGTTCTAGAATAAAGCTATACATTCCTTGCAGAGAAGCTTTGTACAAAATAGCTTGCTTCGCTGCTTGATATTGCAAATTGGTGTGCCTTATATTATTTTAATATATTATCTTAATTATGAACACACTGGTTTGTAGTGCAAATAGTTTTACCATTTACTGTACCACACGTTGTTATTCTTCTCCTTATTTCCCTATAGCAGCTAATGAACTGGAAGTCTCGCCTATAGGCTTACTTCAGTGTTGAATTAATAAGCTGGATATGCCGCTGTTGTTAAAATAGTGTTATAAAAGTTTGGCAGCGCTGAAATGATATCAGATAACAGCAGAAACTGTAACTTGGCAAAGCTAGGCAAATAGTTCTACAGTGCATTTGCGACTGAAAACTATTGTGTGCAAGTGTTTAGGTGTACAAGTTTGCACTGAAGGGAGCTTTAAAGGTTTCAAAGTGTTTTTGCAACACTGAGTAATGTACCACAGACATATCTCATCAATCTTTTCATAAACAAAATGTAGAAAGAGTGTAAATAAGAGATTGATTGATTTATTTTGTTAGGTAGGTAATACTGATTTCATTTGATTGGTAACTTATTCTTATCATACTTGTTCGTATTCTATTATTTTAATTTGAAATTTCAAAACGCTTATAAAATATATATATTTTTTACAAATTTGACATAAAAGATGACATATTTTGATAAAGTTAGAAAAATGCCATTACAAAGGTAAAAAAAAAAATCCCCTTTAATTCACTAAGGAGTCAAATATCAATCGTAATGGGGAGGATAATTTTTGATCAGATTTTTTGATTATTGATAAGAAGGTGCTCCTAAAATTTTGGAGCACAAGTAGGGTTGCAAAAATGTGGAAAATGTACAGTAAATTTAGGAAACATTACAGAAATTTTGTAAGCTTTCCAGGATTTTGTGGAATCGTCCTGGGATTTTTGGGTAAGTTTCTGGAAATGTGGAAAAATTCCAGTAAATTTTGGAGACATTTTAGAAATTTTGTAAACTTTCCAGGATTTTTTGGGAATCTTCCTGGGATTTTTGGAAAGTTTCTGGAAATGTGGAAAAATGCCAGTAAATTTTTGAGACATTTTAGAAATTTTGTAAACTTTCCAGGATTTTTTGGAATCTTCCTGGGATTTTTGGAAAGTTTCTGGAAATGTGGAAAAATGCCAGTAAATTTTTGAGACATTTTAGAAATTTTGTAAACTTTCCAGGATTTTTTGGAATCTTCCTGGGATTTTTGGAAAGTTTCTGGAAATGTGGAAAAATTCCAGTAAATTTGGGAGACATTTTAGAAATTTTGTAAACTTTCCAGGATTTTTTGGAATCTTCCTGGGATTTTTGGAAAGTTTCTGGAAATGTGGAAAATTCCAGTAAATTTGGGAGACATTTTAGAAATTTTGTAAACTTTCCAGGATTTTTTGGAATCTTCCTGGGATTTTTGGAAAGTTTCTGGAAATGTGTAAAAATTCCAGTAAATTTTTGAGACATTTTAGAAATTTTGTAAACTTTCCAGGATTTTTTGGAATCTTCCTGGGATTTTTGGAAAGTTTCTGGAAATGTGGAAAAATTCCAGTAAATTTTGGAGACATTTTAGAAATTTTGTAAACTTTCCAGGATTTTTTGGAATCTTCCTGGGATTTTTGGAAAGTTTCTGGAAATGTGGAAAAATGCCAGTAAATTTTGGAGACATTTTAGAAACTTTTGTAAACTTTCCAGGATTTTTTGGAATCTTCCTGGGATTTTTGGAAAGTTTCTGGAAATGTGGAAAAATGCCAGTAAATTTTTGAGACATTTTAGAAACTTTGTAAACTTTCCAGGATTTTTTGGAATCTTCCTGGGATTTTTGGAAAGTTTCTGGAAATGTGGAAAAATTCCAGTAAATTTTTGAGACATTTTAGAAATTTTGTAAACTTTCCAGGATTTTTGGAATCTTCCTGGGATTTTTGGAAATTTTCCACCCCTTTGCAACCCTAAGCACAAAAGCTTCTAAAAGAAAAGTAAGTATAGATCCCTGTAGTAAGTGGTTTAGAAATTGGCATTGTTTAAAGTAAACATTGTTTGTAAACAATGTTCATTCGTGTTTTATTACAGGTTCTGTCACTTTCCGTAGCCTGACCTTCTTTTCCTTTATTTACAGATATGAAGTGCACATGTGCAGACGAATGATGAAAGTATGCCGTTTCCTGGAAAATCCATCCTGACAACTGGGAGACGCACAACCAGAAACTGTAAGATACAAAGCTTGACAGTTAAATTTACTTTTTATTATCACATTATCGATGTTAGCAACTCATTCACTTTTTTCACATCCTATGATACAAATGATTTACACACAGTACACTGTTAAACAGTCTGATAATGTACATTATACAATAATGTGGCTGAAATTATCCCTTCAAAATGCATTATGAGCACTTACATGCTGATCGGTCGATTCAGTGCAAAATCCGGTAGAAGGATGACACTAAGTGATTTGCTTTATAAAATAACATTTATTGCTATTATTGTGAAATTGTGAATTTATTCCTTTATTTATTTTCCTATAATTACATGTATTTGTTATTTTTTAGATTTTGCAAGCTTGTCAAGCTGAAAAATATTAGAGATGCCAAATAAAAATTTACAATAAGGCATAATTAGTTGAAGTTAGTTAATGCATTTACGGAAAAAAAGTATAAGTATTTGTTAACATGGGTTATGGATACAATTTTTTATCTCAATAATGTTTAAGTAAATGTTAACATTTATGGAGGACCTTCCATGTGGGAATAAATAAATATAAAAAAATATAAAAGCATAAATTAAAAATAAATAAATTAAAAAATAAAAATACAGTTAAAAATAAATGTAGAACATAATAAATAAATGGAAAAAATTAATTAAAAAACACATTTACAAACTTTATATTTATATATATATAATATATGCTTTAGAGTATTGTTTATTGCTAGTTCATGTTAACTGATGCAGTTCACGAATACAGCCTTACTGTAAAGTGTTACTGAGACATTTATTAAAAGACTGTATCTGATTTAATAGTACTCATAAGGCATTATGAAGGGAGGAAAACAAGCTCCGCCTCCTGTGATGTCATAACGGGAAGTTTGAGTTGGAAGCACACAAGTTTGAACCGCGGAGCTGCATGACAGAGTCTATGTACATGGATTGCTTACAGTAAATTCAGACGTATCACTGAGCCCAACACTTTGGCTGTGTTGAGAATATCACACTATCATACTACCTACGCTATTTCTAGAGTATGCATGGAATTGAATGCATTTGCCGTATGAATACTGTAGTCCACAATGCAACACACTCAACTTGACCTTCAGTTCCTAGTGTGATGCATATAAAGTTAATCAGATAAAACTGCATTAAAATGCGATGAATAACTTGAATAAAACATGCAATGCAATGCAATGTGACAGCAATATAGCAGTATGAAAAGGTTATCATTGCATACTGTTTGAATACGCTTTTAAAAAATAAGTATGCAGTGCATACTATGCAGCATGCTAGTATTCCATTCGGAACACAGCCCTGATACTTATTAAACATGTATTACAGTTGTAAAGTTCCTTTCATCAGTCTGTTCACGTGGCATACTGTACGTTTAATCAGATAAGATTGAAAGTCAACATGAAGGTGAAGCTGCCTTTTTTATTTAAATAAATCCTGATTTGCTATTATTGCTGTAAACCTCATTATGTTTATGTTAACAGCACTAAATTGCTGCATTAAAGGGATAGTTCAGACAAAAAAAAATGATCTGAAATTAGCTGAAAACGTGCTTACTCTCGGGTTGTCCAAGATGTAGATGAGTTTGTTTCTTCACCAGATTTGGAGAAATGCAGCATTCCATCACTTGCTCACCAATGGATCCTCTGGAGTAAATGGGTGCCGTCAGAATAAGAGTCCAAACAGCTGATAAAAACATCACAATAATCCACAACACTCATTGGCATTTTAACTTTAAAACTTTTGGCTAAAATACAAGTCCATAATGTGGTTTGGTCTGAATTCAGGACAGAAATCAGCAGGAAGCGTTATTATGAAGTATGGACTCGTATTTTAGCCAGAAGTGCCAGTTTGACGTTAAAAATGTCTTAAAATGGACTTGTTTCTTACAAACACACATCTTTTGTCTTCTCAAGATGTTAATTAATAGACTGGAGTGTTGTGGATTATTGTGATGTTTTTATCAGCTGTTTGGACTCTCATTTTGACGGCACCCATTCACTGCAGAGGATCCCATTGGTGAGACGGAGATGGATTGACAAATTTCTCCAAACCTAATGAAGAAACAAACTTGAGGAAGTGTAAAAAAATTAAATTAAATTACATTAATAAATAATTAGAAAAACAAGACCAAAGTAAACAAATAAAAATTATATACAAAAAACAAGATTGAATAATTTAATAATAGTCCAATAAATAAATACAGCTGATTAAAGAAAATTAGTGAATAAAGAAAAATTTCATTGAAATACATACCTATAGAAATCTCAAAAAATTAAAACTTAGTTTAAAATAAATACGTAAAAAAATCTAACTAAATATATAAATACAGTACTGTAACTTTGAAAGCCAATTTCTGCCATGGAATAAAAAATAAATTAAAAGGTACTTGAGGCCTTTTTATCTCACAATTCAGGAAGCGTTATTACACCGTGTCTACACCTTAATAAGAGATTTTTTCTAACAAACATGCAGCTTTTGTCTTTTCAAGATGTTAACTGATGGACTGGAGTGGTGTGGATTATTGTGATGTTTTTATCAGATGTTTGGACTCTGATTCTGACGGCACCCATTCACTCCAGAGGATCCACTGGTGAGCAAGTGATGCAATGCTGTATTTCTCATAATCTGATGAAGAAACAAACTCATCTACATCTTGAGGAAATGTTTAGAGAAAGTGTAAAAATAAATAAATAAAATAAGTAATTACAAAAGCAAGACTAAAGTAAACAAATAAAAATTATATACAAATGAATAAATAATATTAAATATTTGAATAAAATAAGAAAATATGTACATAAATAAAACTTAGTTTAAAATAAAATCTAACTAAATATATTAATAGAGTAGTATAGGTTTTGAAGCCAATTTCTGCCATGGAATAAAAAAATAATATGGACTCATATTTTGTCCATTTATTTAAAGTTAAAAACGTCTTGATGGATTTTTTTCTTACAAACATTGAGCTTTTGTCTTCTCAAGATGTTAACTAATGGACTGGAGTGGTGTGGATTATTGTGATGTTTTTATCAGCTGTTTTGACTCTCATTCTGACGGCACCCATTCACTCCAGAGGATCTATTGGTGAGCAAGTGATGCAATGCAGCATTTCTCCAAATCCGATGAAGAAAAAAACTCATTCACATTTTGAAAGAGCTAATTTTCTTTATTTTTGGGTGAACTATTCCTATAACCACTTATAAGATTTTAGAAAAGTCTAAATTACCTACAGCCACAGCCCAAATCTCTGACTAAATTATTATTAGGTGATTGTTTTTTCTCATGGCAAGCTGTCCAATGAAAGATTATGAAGACATGATTTCATGTTGACTTTAAACCTGTGAACTGCTGCGTTATGTAACAAGCTAAATGTGTTTCCCGTTGTGGAAGTAGTTGGCGGGGGAACATGGTTGAACTGCCAAGTCCCGCTGGTATTAAACATCCCACGTTTTACATCTGTACAACACAAATGACTGTTACACAAGATATTTGAGTTTGCACAGATGTTCCTCTTGAGAAACAAAACAAATATTAGAGAAAAAAAAAAGAGTCCGTGAACGTTTGTTTTTTCTTGTTCACACTTACTCAGCTGTGGTCCGGTTGTGATCCAGGTCAAAGGTCAGCGAGTATGGAAAAACTTCGCTCTAGAGTGTCACAAACATCATTGTTGTGTTTCAAGATGATGATGATGATTGTGTTCGTCCACATGATTGTTCTTTAAAGGAATATCTTTGGAAAATGACATGCACAGATGAATCCCTGCCTTCAGGTGGATCTGTAAATGAGAAAAATATCATTCACTATCATTATATTTATCATTGTAACCCTCCTAAATTCAAAACCAAATAATCCTAAAATTATTTTATCAAAAGTTTTTCGTATCAAAAGTTTTTCATTAGTCTTAAAAATAAATGTAAATGACATCAAAAAAGTATGTTAAAAAAGGTTTTTTTTTGGTTTTATTTATTTATTTTTTACTTTACTAACCATTTCAGGGTTAATATATCATATGTGTTCGAACTGTAATAAATATAAAAATTTTATATTTAATATATATTTTATACTTAATATATAGTATATAATCTTGCTGAGCAAAGAACAGAATATTTATTTAAATATATTAAATACCTATTTAATTAAATTATGTAAACATATAATTATTTTTTTATTATGTCTATAGATTTTATTGTTTTATATTTTAAATGTTTTTTTATGACGAATGTTTTCTTTTCGTATTTTATTTTATTTTATTTTTACGGTTTTATTTATTTATTACTTTACTAACCATTTCAGGGTTATAATATCATGTGTTCTGTTCAATATTTAATAAATATATAAATTATATATTTAAGATATAATACATAATCATAATCAAAGAACCAAATATTTATTTAAATATATTAAATACATATTAAATTATTTAAATTATGTACACATATTTTTTTATATGTCTATATAGGTTTTATTGTTTTTTATGTTATGTTTTTAATGACAAATGTCTTCTTTTTTTGTTTCAAGTAACTTTTTTTTTTCCAAGATTTTTTTATGGTTTTATTTTTTTTTTTTTACTTTAAAAGGGTTGTTATATCATATAATGTGTTTAACATTTAATAAATTTAAAAGGTATATATTTAATATATAATACATAACATTGCTAAGCAAAGAGCAGAATATTTATTTAAATATATTAAATACATATTAAATTAAATTAACTAAATTGTGTGTACATATAATAGTTTTTATTTTTATTTTCAATGTCTCTATAGGTTTTATTGTTTTTTATTTCAGATGTTTTTATAACAAATGGTTTTGTTTTTTTTGTATTTTATTTATTTCAGTTAACTTTTTTTGTTTCAAGTAACAAATTGTTTTATTTTTTAATGTTTTTTTTTTTATTTTACTAACCATTTCAGGATTATTATGTCATATAAAATGTGTTCAATATTTAATAAATATAAAAACTGTATATTTAATACATATTATAACCATATATATATAATATATAATGCATAATCTTGCTGAGCAAAGAACAGAATATTTATTTAAATATATTAAATACATATTATAATAAAATTTATTAAATGATGTATAAATATAATAGTTTTTTTTAAACATGTCTAAATATTTTTTATGACAAATGTTTTCTTTTTGTATTTGATTTATTTCAGTAAGATTCTAGTAACAAAAAAAAAAAGAAATAATTCTTTACGGTTTTAATTTTATAAACCTTACTAACCATTTCAGGCCTATTATATCTTATAATATGTGTTCAATATTTAATAAATATAACAAAAATATATTTAATATCTAATACATAATCTTGCTGAGCAAAGAATACTTATTTAAATATAATAAATACATATTAAATTAAATTATGTATACATATAATAGTTTTTAAACATGTCTAAATAGGTTTTTATTTTTACATTTTAACTTTTGGTATTTTATTATTTCAGTAAAACTTTTTTTTTTTACTTTAATAATAATATAATTATTATAATAATACTTTACATAATAAATATAAAAATGACATATTTAATTAGAAATCTTCTGAAGTCATAGAAAAGCTTCAGAAGCTTCCTTTTGGCTGTAGCTCTCAAATCAAATGCCAATATAATGCTTGCCACATCAAGGTGGACGTCAATGACACCATTGCTGGTTTCCGCATGTCTTATGACTTAAATTTCAGTCTGTTCCTCGCACAAAGCTATCATATGACTTCAAATGACTTGGAATAAAGCCCATGAGTCATATGGACTACCTTTATTAGCTTTTCGTCCTTGACAGCCATTAAGAAGGAAATGGCTATGAGAAAGAACTGTAAGAAGGAAATAAATAACAGCATGCAGGTTTGAGTAAATATTGACCAAACTAACTATCCCTTTAAGTTACTCCCTAACTCTTAAGAGGGACAGACAGACACACAGGGCGATATGATTCTGCTGGGATATCAGCCATGTGCCGCTCAGTAGTCTGTCTAGTCAAAAATAGCAGCTCTGGACGACAGGGTCGCTGCGGCTGCCGTTCTGAGGAGAGCAGCAGATGAGCTTTATGTAACAGAGCGGACGAGATGCCGCTTCTCTCGCCATTCAGACCCCAAATATGGCGTATCGTCCAGAGGTCATTAAACCACCCTACTGCTGGATCTACTGTTACAGTCAGGCGATCGCTCTCTTACCCAATGACACGCGTCAGGGACAGGCCTCCGCAGCTACTGATGGCGGCCTGCAAAATAATACATTCAAAACAAACACTGTGAATGCACATGAAACTATATCATCTGATTTCTTTGCATTTATGTAATGCATATTAAAAAACACATCCGATTTGAACATTTGCATTTAAAAGCAACATGAAAAGGTGTTTGCAATAAATTTATCTTCCATAACTGGACAAATTTCGAAGGATTTTCAATGAGAAATAGTAGTTTTCAAGTCATTTTATTCATGTGGAACAGTTTGATCCAGAGTTTTCAACCTGGGGTTCAGAGAGTGCCAGGGAGTGCTAGTGGGTACGTGGAAATGTTTAGAGAAAGTCACTATTTAAAATAAACAAACAAATAAATAAATAAATACAAAAAAAGATTAAATTAAATAAAAATACATAAATTAAATTAGAAAAAAGTAATAAATAAATAGGATTAAAATAAATAAATAATAGTCAAATAAATAAATAAATACAGTTGATTACAGAAAATGAGTAATAAAAAATACATTAAAATACATGAAGAAATCTAAAAAATATTAACAATAAATAAATAAATGTATATGTAACATATGATATCAATAAATAAGTAAAATATCAAATAATAAAAATTTGATTAAATAAATTAAATAAGTAAATAAATAAGTCAAATAAATAAATACAGTTGATTTAAAGAAATGAGTAAATAAAAATGACATTAAAATACATAGGTGATAAAATCTCAAAAATATTATAACAATAAATAAATATTAGAAAAGATCAAATAATAAAAATTTGAGTAAAATAAATAATAAAAGTCAAATAAATACAGTTGATTAAAGAAATTAGTAAATAAATAACAATTACATAAATAATACATAAGTGATGAAATCTCAAAAAATTTATAAAAATAAATATTAGAAAAGATCAAATAATAAAAATCTGATTAAAATAAAAAATAAGTAAATAACTAATAAATAATAGTCAAATAAATAAATACAGTTAATTACCGAAAATTAGTAAATTATTAAAAATTACATTAAAATACATACGTGAAGAAATCTAAAAAATATGAATTATATTATATTGTGATATTAATTATATAAATATATTGTGATTTATTCAAATAAATAAGAAAATATGTATAATAATAATAATAATAATAATATGTATAATAAATAATAATTATAATAATAAATAATTAATAATTATAATAATACGTATAATAAATAAAACTCAGTTTCAAATAAATTACTAAATACATAAATACATTACTATAACTATGAAAGCCAATTTCTGCCATGCAATAAAAAAATAAATAGGTAATTGTGACTTTTAATCTCACAATTTTTGACATATTTGTTAGTTATTTTACAGTATAAATTGGATTTTTATGCAAGACACAATCTAGAGATTGATAAAAAAAATGTTTTTGAATATTGTCGCAGCAGGATAATCTCATTTGCAGCTCTGTGGCATCTAAATGATTGGAGTGAAGGCAATGAAAATAGAACGGATTTGATAGCATTTAAAACATAGACGTATTAAAGAGTTAAAGTGCATCAATTTTGATTGCATGTTGATTTTAAAGCACTGAATCATGTACATGTATATTTGTTCCAATAAAATCTAAATGCACGATGTTTTCTCATTAAGCTTTCGCTGTCAATGCAGTAACCTTTGAAATTTAAGTCTGTTTGATTGGCACGGCCAGATTATGTGATGGCTGCATCCCAGTTTGCATACTAAGAATAAGATAAGAATTAATCATGCTGAAAATGCCAAAGGTGCTCAGATGGTTTACTATTTCCAAAGGATTTCTTGTGTCTATCCATCAATGCTTTCAGAACTATATTACCCATAATCCCTTGCACTGAAAATGCTGGTCTATTTTTTTCAATTGTTAAAAACAGCAAGGAACGTGAAGCTGCTGCATCAATACTTAAGGCTAAATTCTGAACTTGAGTAATAATGAGGTTTAAGTTTGAGGTTTGCTCAACAAGGCTGCATTTATTTCAATACAAATACAGTACAAATTGTGAAATATTATTACATTTTAAAATAGCTGTTTATTATGTGAATATATATCAAAATGTAATTTATTTCTGTGATCAAAGCTGAATTTTCAGCATCATTACTCCAGTCTTTAGTGCCACATGATCCTTCAGAAATCATTCTAATATGCTGCTTTGCTGCACCAAAACATTTCTGATTAATATTAATGCTGTAAACAGTTGTGCTTATAAATTGCTATAAATTATAATACATATCATAATATTTAATTATTATATATTATATTAAATAATATTAGAATACTCTAATAATTTTAATGTGATAAAGTTTTAAAGTTTGTTTTTTTAATCAACTGAATGCATCCTAGATTAATAAAATAATTATTTTTTTCTTCATGTGTAGTTTTTTAGTAGTGTCTGTACTGTTTCATAAGCAGTGAGATATACATTTTCAGTATGCAGTATGCACATTGAGATGTAGCCTGTGATTCCAGACATGTCATTCATCAAACACACACACTGCTGGCCTTCACTTTATATATAGATGTAAAGAGTTTCACCTCTCTGATGTCTTGGCCAGTTGTTCAAGCCTGTGAGAATATAATCAAAGGTTCATATTAGTGCACAATAGACAAGAACAAGTGCACAAAAGTAAGACTGGGCCATAATTGTGCATAAGCCACATGCATACGTTTTGGGACTGACAATTGCATTCAATATTTATTAGTCATATGTTTTATTAGTATATCTTCTCAAGGGACAATACTATAGAAAATAAACTTTCTAAACTTTCCTAATTTTTGAAAAATATTTTTCAAAGTAGTCAGTGTGCAACTTGTATAGCAGTATAGATTTACTGTCCTGATTACTCAACATACAGCCATTATTGTCAAAATAGCTGGCAACAAAAGTGAGTACACCCTAAGTGAACTTGTCCAAAGTGTCAATATTTTGTGTTAGCACCATTGTTATCTGGCACTGCCTTAATCATCCTGGGCATGGAATTGACCAGAGCTGCACAGGTTGTTGCTGGGATCCTCTTACACTCCTCTATAATGACATCACAGAGCTGCTGGACGTTAGACACCCTACGCTTGAGGATGCCCCACAGGTGCTTAATAAGGTTCAGGTTTAGAGACATACTTGGCCACCCCATCACCTTCAGCTTCCTCAGCAAGGCAGTTGTGATCTCGCTGGTGTGTTTGGGGTCGTTATCATGTTGGAAAACTGCCGTTCGGCCCAGTTTCTGGAGGGAAGGCATCTTGTTCTTCTTCAGAATGTACAGTACATAATGGAATCCATGTTTCCCTCAATGAACCGCAGCTCCTCAGTACCAGCAGCACTCATGCAGCCCCAGACCATGATGCTACCACCACCATGATTGACTAGGCAAGACACAGTTTTCTTGGTACTCCTCACCAGGGCATCGCCACACATGCTGGACACCATCTGAGCCAAACAAGTTTATGTTATAGTCTCATCAAACCACAGGACCCAGTAATTCATGCTCTTGGACAGGTTGTCTTCAGCAAACTGTTTGTGGGCTTTCTTGTGAGCCAGCTTCAGATGAGGCTTTCTTCTGAGACGACGCCTATGCAAACAGACTTGTTGCAGTGTGTGGTGTATGGTCTGAGCACTGACAAGCTTACATTTTACTTCTGCAACCTTTAAAGCAATGCTGGCAACACTTAAGCAAGGCCGTAACCAGGGTTTGAAAATTAGTGAGGTCCGAAGTAAGGTGCTATAATAACACCCATAAATGCACTACATATATAGACTGACACTGTATATAAGAAAATGCACATACTGATGAGTATGAGGTATAAGGTAACAGGTAAAGGTAAGGTAGCAGTTCCAAAATAGTTTTTGTTAATAAGTTGGTATGTGACGAGACAACAGTCATTTAGAAATACATTACAAAAACACAGTGAAAATAAAGTGGCATTTTGAGGGTTAAGGTCTGTTACCATGGTAAATTTGCGAGTGTAATTGAAGAGAGCCCGCAACGAGCACAGTATGACTGACAGGACTGGAAAGTTCGTTTTTTTTTGGTGAGGGAATTTTTTTTTTATAACAAGTTACAATAAATAACTTTAGAATAAAGACACTGACATAAAACTTGACAACATCTCATTTGACCGTAGATACTGAATGAGGAAAAAGGGTTTTTCTCAGGTACTGACAGAAGAGTCAACCACTTTCACGCACGTGTTTCAAAATAATAGTCTAGCGTCAGAAATAACAGAATTACGTTTGTTGTTTCTTTGACTGCACACTCCGCGACCCACTCGAATCGTTTTTGCGACCCACCAGTTGAGAAACACTGTTTTAATTAATGTTTTTTGATGACTTAAGGTTAACTAAAGAGCATGAGACGTCTTCCTGCTGTCCAGTAACCTTAACGTTATTTGGCATAGTAGCCTATTTCATTCTGTAACAAACAGATTTGTATTATGCTATTGTTTTTGATAGTGTTATACATTTCTTTCAGATATTAACGATGATCACTGCGTTTGTTTTACCGATTGTGGTATCTTCCTGTCAACAATTAAGTTACAGATTGTCTATAAGCTTTTTTTATGAATGTACAATGTTGCCAGATATTGCTACGAAAAACAAGCAATTACAAAAAGAAAGAAAAAGATATCCGAAATAAGTTAAAACCTATTGTTTGGTTAATTAGAGTAATATATCACTAACATTAACGTTCAACTTTCCACTTTATAAACGTCCCAAAGTGTCACACTAAATTGGAAAAACGAGTCAAAAAACACGTATAATAGGTGGATCTGGCAACAAACGGAGGCTGCACCCGCGCTCTCAAGCCCCATTCACTGCGCTAGCTTCTCGCAGCAACCTGAATTGCAAACATGCATGTGATATGAGGTGGTTTAAACGGCTAAATAATCATTCAGAGAGCTTGACATTTTATTTTTGAATATAAAAAAACGGTGACCTCATAGCTGGCTACGGCCGTGCACTTAAGTGTCTGTTTTTTGAAGCCAGGTTCTGCACCTGACACACAGAACGAGTGCTCAACTTTGTCGAACCTTGCGAGGCTTGTTCCGAATGTAACCCGTCTTGGAAAACCTCTGTATGACCCTGACCACTGTACTGTAACTCAGTTTCAGTGTGTTATTGAACCTCTAATAGCCTTGGCCATCTTTGTGGAGAGCAACAACTCTAATTCTCAAATCCTCAGAGAGTTCTTTGCCATGAGATGCCATGTTGAACATCCAGTGGCCAGTATGAGAGAATTGTACTTAAAGCGCCTGATTTTAACTGCGCTAATACAAGATACACAAGTTTGTATGGTTCTGTCAAGCAGACAAAAACATCAACATGATGAATAGGACATGTGGCTTTTTCATGGTTAAACAACATACTCTGCTGTTATCACTTATGGTGTACTCACTTTTGTTGCCAGCTATTTTGACAATAATGGCTGTATGTTGAGTTATTTACAGAGGACAGTAAACCTATACTGCTATACAAGCTGCACATTGTGATCTCTGATCAAACATTTTATCATATTGTGCTTTTTTGTTTTTTGTTCAACACCCTCAAAGGTTTAAAACTATGGAATAAGGCTGCCAGCTGTGTCTCTAGGAACTTGTAATGTCTTGGAAACCTTCATATATCCTTAGACTTTCTAATATAATAAAACTATTTCTTATCTATAGCTTTTGTGAGAGCTCTGTTGACTTATTGTTGACATATTTGCTACTCAACTTCAGCACTTGCATGGGGTAAATGTATGTATAACAGCTCAATATATATATATATTATAGAGTTTATAAAGGCTTAATTGTGTTTTAGGATTTTGTTCCCTACCATGAAAATAAGTGTTCAACAGCAATGTTGAATAGGGGTTGAATAATTATGATAGCTGTGTTATTAAAATATCCTATAACATAAAAAAAATTACAATATATATTGTAATTATTACTTTTAATATGCCAGTAAACTTTTGCAGATGCAATTTTTATAAAGTCCTGGATCTGTAGAAATATGCGTGTGTGTGTGTGTGTTTTCTGGGCCGAACTGTAAGAGGAACTGTCCTGCTTGCCTGTTTAACATTTGAATCATGTAAAGGCCAGAGTACTCAGATCAAGTAACGCCATACCATCCCACCCCACAACCCCCTGCTGCGGTTTTACCTTTCTCTCTGCACTTTGATTCGCTCTTCGTCACATCTGCAGAAAGAAGAGAACGCAAACTCTTCACACTGTTTTCACACTGTCACGCATTACAAACACTGAGCATTTCTAAAAGCTCACACTGTCAATACAGAGAAATATACGACTGTTCGGATCTGCCCTGATACCCATGCTATTTTTACAGTATGCAGTATGTGTGCTCTGTTTTATATTATTTATATTTTAAATTATATATACATTTCTAAGGCCTCTAAATGATCCAAACTTTGCTGTTGAACCTGTTTCACACACACAATCTGCTCCAATTGAAGATCTGGCAAACTATCCAATGTGTTTTTGCAGCATTCAGCAATGCAGCCAATCACAGACATATTTGTTTATTTTGAAAAATTAGAAACAGTTTGTCAGAACTCACTCACTCACCGCTGAAAGTGCCGGATCGGTTTTGCGCGCCCGTGAATCATCTCATGACTAAGTGCAGATGTGATGTAAATAAAAGATTCATTGTGTAGTTTAGAGAGCTTTATTGATTATAACGGAACTTTGTGAGATCTCTATGAACTAAGATTAGTGACCTCGTCCGACAGCTTATCAGAATTCTCAGGCCCGTCTTTTTTCCCCCTTCTCCCAAAACAATTTATACTACTTTCAGATATTAAAATAGTTCAGTTTTATAAGTAATGGCAAAGTGATTATTTCTATTTTTTTCTATTTTTTTATTTTAAGTTAATTTATAAAAAAAAAAAAAAACGTTTGGAGCATTTTTTTTTTTAAATATAAGCAGAAGACTGATCATAGTCTGTTTGATAAATTTACCTTCTCAAATCATCATGACTTGTCTAAAATAAAATCTATAGATATAAAACAGTTCAAGTATAAAACAATGTTAGTTTAAACGTTAAACCTAGATACATGTGCGCTATTAGGTGCATATTTAATAGTTTGTGCATTTTGTGCTAAAGCCGCATTGCAGAACATGGCTTTTTTTTCAGTGGAGGTAATTTAAAATTATCCATGTTCTTTGTGTGCACTCGACAAAACATTACTAACAGTGCTTTTATAAAATAAAGAAAACAAAACATGAGCGCTTTCTGCTGTCTCGTTCTTAAAAAGGAGCGCTTCACAAAAATGAACCGAAACTCAGCAAATACATGCCTCACAGACATGATAAATATATCTATAGAAAGCTTTAAATTATTACTTACGAAATAAAACAAATAAAAAAAAATATTTCGTTATGTAATCCGTAAAGATGTTATTTCTCTCTAAAGGAGATTGCAAGTCAGGAACTTTGCAACACTGACTGCAATACGGTATGGCATTGTTTTAATGCTTAAAAAACTAAGCCCCTATAGTCTTTGTTGTAAAGCATGAGAGCGGCTTCTAGTGGTGAAAATCACTGACAGCACATGCAGTTTGTTTAGACATGTGACAGAGCAGGACACTTCAGAGGTGGATTTAAAACATCAACAACGAAGCAGTTTGTTCACAGTATGTAGTACATGTCATTACTAAGTGATTTGTTGAATAGGTGCTGCATTAGTGGAGATAAGACAGCAGTATACTTTTGCCCATCTGGTGATCAAATAAACTCTTGTAGACCACCGCTTGAATTGAACATGACGTGTACGGTGTGTGTGTGTGATACCGGATAGCTGTGAATTCTTCTAGACGTGGTGCTGCACTTTTGCCTGGTGTGTGACTAACATATTTCGATTAGATAATCACAAATGTTCTAGAATAGAAGCAGTTACATTTTGAAAGTACACAATGTCCATATGTATGTAATTTCAATACTGTGGAGTTTTTGTGATAGATGGCCACATCTTGACTGTTGATGTAATGGTAACACTTTACAATATGAGTCCATTTGTAACTTTAAGATTAATAAAAGCTGTAGAATAGAAGTATTGTTCCTTGTTAGAGTGGGTTAGTTTCTTAAAAAAATGTTTGTTGCTTTTTAATTAATATTAATATTTTTATTCATTTACACAATATGGTTAAGTAGGCTACTTTTTATTTAAATAGTACAGCACTATTTAATTTCCAAGCAGTAAATATTTTTACTATTTAAAATAACCATTTTCTATTTGAATATATTTTAAAATGTCATTTATTCTTGTGATTTCCATGCTGAATTTTGAGCATCATTAGTCTTAGTCTTCAGTGTCACACGATCCATCGGAAATCATTTTAATATGCTAATTTGCTGTTTTAAGAAATATTTATTATTATTATTATCAATACAGGGTTTCTGCAGATATGAACAAGTGAAATTTAAGACTTTTTAAGACCTTTTTAATACCACCTTATATGAAATTTAAGACCTAAACCTGTAATGGAAATAGATATTATATTACATGCATACATGTAATATTTAATGTGTTTAATGTAAAAAGTAAAAAAAAAAAATTCATGGCTGTCATAAATTAAATTTATTACTACGATAGTGAACTTTTCATATCAGCAGATACTATTCCACACAAAATATCCCCATAAAAGTACCACTAGAAATATCTGATGTAAAAAAAAAAAAAAAAAAAAAATGCGATCCTTGTTTGGAACTATTTCCGTTGGTGAAACAGAACAAAACAGTGGAAATATTTTGTCTAATATGTAAGTAACTACTTGACTAACTACTTGTTTATTGAGCTAAAATTAATGTAACATTTGTAATTGTGAGAATTTTCAGCAAAAAGCTCACTTGGTAAATTACTGAACTATATCATGTTATAAATAAACTATACATTTTAAATTTTTACCTCAGTGTGTTTCTCACAAATAGACCAGAAATACACTATCCATTATCAATTTCTGTTTACGCTGAATGTATTAAAATAGGAATCTTTCTTGCCTTTCGATGCTTCGCTAGTTGTTTTTGTCACTTCAGTTTTAATCAGGCGGTTTGTTCGGTCGGGCAAGAAAAAAAAAAAAAAAAACATTTTAAAAGTATTTCGAAGGCTGGTGGTCAGCTAGCTCGACCTATATTTATTATTATTATTGAGAACATTATATACAGAAAAAGGTAGTTTGACCTGTATTCTGCTACTGCGATTCTGTCTGAAGACGCAGTAACTTCCACAGAGAAAAAAAAATCTACAGTTGTTAGCAACTGGCCTTAGCCAAGCCCTATATTCATTTTTTTTCAAGCCAAGTATCACTAAACTTGCACTTCCCCAAAGCTAAAAAGTTAAATCCATTTTACTTCTGCGGTACAATCAGAGAGAGACTCGCGCCAATAACAGAAAGCTGATTGGCTATTGCATGCTGGTCTCATTTGTAGTTTAAATACAGCTAATTATATTTGGAATAGTGAAATAAAGAACTACAACACCATGGAAACAACAAAAAGAGAATTTAAATGAGCATTAGAGGTAGCGTTACATGGACATCGGAAAAATAAGACCTGTGTAAAATTATTTAAGACCTAGAACAGCAAATTTAAGACTTTTTAAGGCCTTAAATTGTGATTTTTAAATTTTAGACTTTTTAAGACCCCACAGGAACCCTGCAATATGTAAAACAGTTGAGTACTTTTTTTTTAGGATTCTTTGATGAATAGAAAAATCCAAAGATCAACATTTATTTGAAATAAAAAAAACATGTAACATCAAACAGTGTAGCATTCAACAGTTTGGAGTCTGTTTGTTTTGGGAAAGAAATGATAGAAAGTAATACTTTTATTTATCAAGGATGCTTTAAATTGATCTAAAGTGATGATTAAGTCATTTATAATATTACAAAAGATTTCTATTTCAGATAAATGTTGTTTTTCTTAACTTTCTATTCATCAAAGAAACCTGAAAAAAATCTACCCAGCAGTTTTCAACAATAAATAATAATAATAAATGTTTCTTGAGGAGCAAATCAGCATATTAGAATGATTTCTGAAGGATCATGTGACACTGAAGACTGGAATAATGCTGCTGAAAATTCAGCTTTGATCACAGGAATAAATTACATTTTAAAATATATTCAAATAGAAAGCAATTATTTTAAATAGTAAAAATATTTCAGAATTTTACTGTTTTTGCTGTACGTTGGATCAAATAGCAGAAGAGACTTTAAAAAACATTACAAATCTTACTGGTAGTGTATATATATATATCAGCATCTGTACCAAATTGCATATTTTTGCTCAGAGCTTTATATTCCCACTATAATCACACTTTACTTGAGCCATAAAAGCCTGATATATCAAAAATTATACTTTTGAAACTCTTCAATAAAAAAAAAAGTGATTTTTCAGGCTATTATTTCATATTTTAGGCTTGACAGAATTAAACGCAAGGCAGTGATATCGTGTTAATTTCTGCATCCAGCTTTAACAAAACTCTATCCTGCCATTGTGTGTTTTGTTTGCATGTACAAATAAAGTTCTCTTTGTGACTGTAAATCAAAAGACATCCGTGTGTCTCCTCCCGCTGGTGAAGTTGACTTACTGCAGTACACATTCAGGAATCTGCACATGCTCCATGGGAACGATCTGAGCCAGTTCCTCCAGACTCTGGACATAACGGATCTTATCCATGAATTTCACACTGGAGAGGAGTTAAAACATATTAAAACACATTTTACAAACTGTTGAGGTTGTTTATGACATTATGAGGGGATATTTAGTGTATTTCGGACCTGATAAAGGGCCGTGAGATGGCCAGAACGGTCCGGATGAACCAGGAGGGATGTGCGATGATCAGACATTTAAGATTCTTTCTTAACCTGGATGATAATGGAATAAAAGCAACAGGAAGAGATCTGGTCACAACTAACATTAGTGTCCCATCTCATAGAGTATAAACACAGAGGATTTTTTTGTAATATATGGGTTCTCATTGGTCATACCGTCGTTCGATCATCTGGTAGCATCTTTTGAGCCAGCTGATGCCCGGCATCCTCCTGCGCGGAGTGGCTCCGTTTAGATAGATGATCATGTAATCTTCAGCCACCAGCAGCTCCAAACTACTGATCACATACCTGCAGAGACAATAAAGCATTCAGATAAAACTCCAGAAAATATGTGTATTTGATGAGACAGGAAGTGCAAACCTGTAAAATAGCTGCATTTTCAAAACTCTGTTGTAAAAATAGTCTATAAAATCAGTTCAAAAGACTCTTCTGCTCACCAAGGCTTCATTTGTTTGATTAAAAATGCAGTAAAAACTGTGAAAATGTGAAATATTATTACAATTTAAAATAGATGTTTTCTATGTGAATATATTATAAAATGTAATTTATTCCTGTGATCAAATCTAAATTTTCAGCATCACATTTAATATGCTGATTTGGTGCTCAGGAATGTTGAAAACTCAATTTCTGACGACTTCAATATCAACTAATTTCTTTAACCTTTTATTAAAAAAAAAAAACACTAATCAAAAGAAAGCAGTGAATTTTTAGTATCATTAATATACTGTTATAGTATTCATTCATACTTTTATTTTTTTATTTTTATTGTTTTTAATTTTAATTTGAAAGTTTTAGTGATTTTAAATGTCTATTTAATTTTTATTATTTGTATTTATTTAGTTTTTTATTTTTATTCAATGATATTTCAGTCATTTTAGTACTTCAACAAACTAAATGAAAATTGTTAATTTAATTGTAAATGGTATGATATGTAATGAAATTATATTATAAAATTATAAATTATAACATTAAATGAAAAAAGTAATTGAAATGGAAGGTTTTATACTTTATTTTATTTAAATCATTGTTTATTAATCTATAATTTATATTTTTAATACAATAATTATTTTAGTAAATATAAAATACTAATGCTATCATTTCTGATTATTATAAATGTTATGCTATGAAATTATATTGAAAAAAGTCAAATAAAACAAAAAAACGAATTGAAATAAAGTTTTTTTATGTATGTAGAATAGTTATTATAATTAACTAAAATTAAACAAAATTTAATTTAACAAAATAAAATAAAAACACTAAAATATAAATATATAAATTTATATAAATATAACGTTACTTGAAATAAAATAAACTTAAAATATTTAAAAAACCTACATTTCTCATTTAAATTAGTTTAACCTAACATACTTATAAAACTAAAACAAATAAAATGAATAGTAACTATATAGACATATAGAAATAAAACTAATAAAAATGACAAAAACACAAAACAAAGTGACAAATTTTAACCAAATTTTTAAATTCAATTGATACTAAAACAACAGACATATATATCTGTTTAAATAAATTCAATGTGATGTGATGAAAAATGTTTTTTTTTACTCTGAAGTACATTAAATTATTTTTCTTAATAATAATAATAAATCAAGATAATAAAAATGTTATGTACAGCAGTTATATGAATCTCTTTAACATTCTATTTTAATTCTACTTCCTTACAATTAAATTTGAATTATGATTCTGTATCTGTTTGCTAACTTGATTCAAATTCAGAAGTTAAATTGGCATTTTAGTTCACTTCTAAATGCTGCACAACCCTAGCCTGGAAAAATCCAGACCCTAATCTATTAAGATTATGGTGTGACGTATCCAGAGCGACGGTGAACATATAAGAGTGGATTTCAATATTATAACATAAACAATGTGACAAGATGAATAACTATTAATTACGACAGCCGAATCAACCTCATAAAACAATTAGGTCCGATCAAACTATTCATTAACTATCAACTAATATGTGGATAGACGCTAGCGTTTCATTCACCAGCGAGACATATCGTCCTGTTCAAGTTAGGCTACTGTATTACTATTGAATAGTTCAGTTTTTCGTTACAGTAAGTTTACCAAGTGACTCTTACCATTTGTAAATGAGATGGACCTCATCCACCACAATCCCGATCAGGTTGTCCCGGTAGACCTTGTTCGATAACATTTATAGCCACTTCTTTTTTAACAGCCAGGACTCGAGACTGCCGAATGCTATCTGGCATTGCCCAGTTCTGATCTGTTCCCCTTCATGGTCGCCCCATACGCTTAACTACCAGCGAAGCTAACTGATAGATTAAACTCTTGCCGTATCCAGTCCGCAAAACAGCAAAAACGTCCTTCTTGCAAAGGAACGATTCGAGCGCGGCTTTCTGTTCCTCTTTTGTAGCGGCCAAAGCCGTTTCAAACAACTGATTTTCATCTGTAGAATAGATCTCTTTCAATGTTTACTAAATGATTCCGTACGTCGCAGCGCTGTCGTCATCAGCTTAGCTCGCCTCTGGCCCGCCTACATCAGATACACCGATTTGATTGGTTCCCAGAATTGCTTACGTATTGCAGTAACATGCATCATTGCTCGAGGCCAGAGTGTCTTGCAGAGACAATTCAAATTGTGCTCTCGCGAGATCTCTGGATTTCCAGGGTAGCACAACCCTGTTTAAGACAGATAATCCTTCCATAATCTATAAATGCACACTGGTCTGTAGTTGTTGCTACATAAACCAAAGTTTGACTGAAGTGAGTGTTTGTGTCTTACAGGAAGAGGTTCTCCATGATGTAATTGTAGTCTGCGCAGCCGCTGTCGGGCAGATAGCAGGCAGCAAACACGATGATGGCGTTCAGTCCTTCACCGTAATAACCTGTTAACAGAAACAGTGTTTCCATGTTCACTGATCCCACTGTTTGTGGAAAACGGCCTTGGAACATGATGGTGTATTTTCTCTTAAGTCCACATGCAATGTGCTAACAAACAAGAAATTTTTCATTTGTCATTATATTTATATCTAATACACACACACACACACACACACACACACACACACACACACACACACACACACATATATATATTTATTTTTATAAATAAAACAATAGAATAAGCATTATTTATATAAAAGCTATTAGTTTTGTTAACCATTTTTATGTTTATATATTTTAATATATAATTAAAATACTTATAATAATGTATAATTATATTTTATTAGTAGTAATTTTATTGTTTTTTTCCCACCAACACACAACTTTCTCAATACCAAATACTATTATTAAATACTACTATTATTGATATAAAATATTATTTATATAATATTATTTTAGTAACTATTACATCTTTTTTATATTTATATATAATAATTATATTAATAATTAAATATAAAATTATATATTTTTACATATTTATTACATAATGTAACATTTTTTTGTGTTTTATTTTAATTTTAATAATTAATAAATAAATTATTTTTTATTAGTAGGCATTTTGTTTTGTTTTTCACCAACACACACCTTTCTTAATACCAATTAATATTATTAAATACTATTATTTACATAAACTATTATTTTTTATGAACTATCATGTAATTTATATATTTTTTTTTTATTTATAATAATTTTTAAAATAAATAAATCTAACATAACCAACACACACCTTTCTCAATACCAAATAATAGTATTAAATACTACTATTACTGATATAAAATATTATTTATATAAAAACTATTATTTTTATTATAACTATTGTTATTTGTGTGTGTGTGTGTGTGTGTGTGTGTATATATATATATATATATATATATATATATATATATATATATACACATACACACACACACACACATAATTATTGTAATTAATAAATATAAAAGTATTTATTATTAAATACTACTATTATTATATATTAATACTCCTATTATTGATATCAAATATGACTTATATAAAAACATTTTTATTAACTATTATGACATTTCTATATTTATACATTTGAAATAATATATTAAATATAAAATGATATATATATTTTATTTTTATACCAAATACTAATATTAAGTAGTACTATTATTGACATAAAATTTTATTTCCATAAAAAACTATTATTTTTATTAACTATTATGTAATTTTTATATTTTCAAAAATATATACTAATTATTTCAATAATAATTAAATATAAAGTAATAATTAAAAAATATAACATACACCTTTCTCAATACCAAATACACTATTATTAAATATTTATATAAATTATAGATTTTTTTTACTAAAAACTATTATCTCTATAAAATATTATTATTTCTATAAAACTATTATTTCTATGAAATATTATTAATTATCATCATCATCGACTGACCTCCATGCGTGACGACGCGCAGGTACGGCCTGATGACCTGCATGTCTATCCTGTGCTCCTGATCGCCGATGATCACTGTCCTCCAGAGACGACCCGTACCATCGCCTCCATCTCCACCCGGACCCTTCGCGCTGGCCACTGGCGTGTCGTCTGATAAACAAGACAGTCTGTATTTAATCTGGCAAATTAGATTTTGGTTTTGTAACGCATCCTGTTTTCCAGTCAAACCCACATGACCTTTGACCTCTGACTGACCTTCCCATTCCAGCTCGTTGCCGTTGTTGATGGATCCAAGAGAGTCGTCGTCCGGCGTGTCGATGTCATCCACATTTATATCCAGGTCGTCTGGTGTTTCCAGGAAGTCGTCAGAAAGCAGCGAGCCTTCGCTTTTATCCAGCGACAGGTTGATATCTGGAGCGATCAGTGTGCGCCGCTTCTGTCGGACCGATTCCACATGATCCGCCGTCAGAGCGGCATGATGAGCTGAGACGAAAATCACAAATGTTTAAAAAGAAGCTGAGAAATTAAACACATTTATAAAAAGAAGCTGTCAGACGTCTAAAAAAAACCTCACACTTACTTGACAACTTCAATATCAACTTGATGAACTCCTTTAATCTTTTATATATATATATATATATATATATATATATATATATATATATATATATATATAAACATTTTTCAACCAGAAGACAGCAGTGCATTTTTAGAATCATTAATATAATATTATAGTATTTATTCATACTTTTAAGTTTTTATTTGTATAGTTTTTCACTTTACTTTCAAAGTTTTAGTTACTATTTGTATTTCTTTTCTTCATTTAGTTTTTTTCTTTTTATTCAGTGATCAGTGTTTCCCACAGGATTTTTTTTGAGACTGTGGTGGGTGGACCTCAGTCTCTCTAGGGGGGTCCGGGGGCATGCCCCCCGTGAGAAAATTTTGTACATTTTAAAGTTAAATTCGTCCGTCTGGTGCACTTTGAGAGTTCAAAATTAAGAACTCCAACACAGGTTCAGTGTGCAAAGCGGGTGACTTGACTTGTAATTAAAGTTTAAAGGGAACTCTGTCCTCTTTTTAGTTGTAATTTAGTGTCTCAGTCTAAATTACACAATTTGGAAGCCAAACTAATTAGAATATAATAATAATAATAATTAGGGATGCACGATATGAAAAATTTTAACCGATACCGATAGCCGATAATTAAGTCCTTCTTGTGGTCGATGCCGATACCGATACTGATACCCAATACGTTCATATTTTTATATGATAATTTTGTTCACCCAGGAGAATACAAAATCTAAGATAAAACTAATGAAATTTATATTATATATCTGGGTCTAACAATCATAGCAAACATCAGTCCTGACTCTTCAAAAATGTTTTTTTTTTTTTTTGTGTAAGGCACCACAATTCTATTTTAAATAAAATGTTTTGACATTTTGTCAACCTGAAAAGTGCATCATGGTGTAAAGTAAGATGTGCAAATATCCATGGTAAAGCTTACGTGTAGTCCATTCTTATTGATCAAATGTGACCCTGGAGCACAAAACCAGTCTTAAGTCGCTGGGGTATGTTTGTAGCAATAGCAAAAAATACATTGTATGGGTCAAAATTATAGATTTTTCTTTTATGCCAAAAATCATTAGGAAATTTAATTTAAAAATCATGTTTCATGAAGATTTTTTTGTAAAATTCCTACTATAAATATATCAAAATGTAATTTTTGATTGGTAATATGCATTGTTAAGAACTTAATTTGGAGAATTTTAAAAGTGATTTTCTCAGTATTTAGATTTTTTTGCACCCTCAGATTCAAGATTTTCAAATAGCTGTATCTCGGCCAAATATTGTCTTATCCTAACAAACCATACATCAATAGAAAGCTTATATATTGAAATTTAACCTTATGACTGGTTTTGTGGTCCAGGGTCACATATAATGAATGTGTGCAGCAGTCAAATCGGACAAGGCAGGGAATAAAACATCAGAATGGATATAAAAAAAAAAAAACATCTCAACTGTTCAGAATGCCGCAAGCCCAACGCAGGTCATGTGACATTAACCAACCAACCAGCTTCATCCTTTCCCTTGATAACATTGAAAGCACTGCCAAGTTGGAGAAACAGCTTATCATAGCCAGACTGATTGATTGATTTACCAGCAAGAGTACTTTATCGGATCGGGTTTCATTTATTTATCGGAGCAATAAAAATGACGTAATTTTTACCCATATCGGTCGATAATTTATCTGTCCGATAAATATCGTGCATCCCTAATAATAGTTTTATATTATTATTCCTATGACAGTAATAGCCATATATTGTAAAACAATTTCACTGTAAAATAAATGAGTAAATAAATTAGTCAATAGTAAATAAAACAAATGAAATAAAATGAGTATTTCACTGGTATATTATTTTACCTTATTCTACAGTAGGGAAATTACAATACTTTTGTCCTAATTTCTGTACTTGCATGTTGTCGGACCATTTCTTCTTCAACCAATAAAATCTGTCAATTATTTTTCTCAATTACAATATTTTATCAACATTTTACACTATTTAAGCAATATGTCTATAATGATTTCATAATTACAGTCTTGTCCATAGTGAGAAACGCATGAACTGAGATGAACTTACCCGTGTTGTCAGTGAGTCCGTCTAAATCACCGTCTTCAGGAAGAGGCCTGGAAATCAAGCCAGAGAAATTAAACAGACAAGCACGACACACCAAAATACACACAACGACACTCCCTCTGTCATTACAGCCTCTTGTTCAATTCACAATAATGACACACCACACTTTCATTTAGTGAACCACAATAATAATTGTGCTTAACTGGCTGTTGAGTAATTGTATTGATTTACTGCTAGTGTTATTAATGGTGCCATTTAAGTGGTTGCTTACTCGTCAAGTGAAAAGTCATGCATAGTCAAGTCTCTGTGATAAATATATCAACTTTACCACAGAACAGCAACGGTTAACAAATTACAGCTTTGAGTGTCGAATCGTGAACAAAAGCGGCTTCTAAACATGTTTCAGCAGGAGTGAAGCAGACAATTAACCTGTCATTCTCTGGCGTTATGATCACAGTGATTGTGTATCTCATGCTGACTACTGTCGTGTGTAATTACCCAGCAGTCTGTGCACTGTCAGAGGACATGCTGGTTAATAAGAGAGGGCAATGCAATAATGAGGGTTACTGAACTCAGTTTAGACAGTTCAGCAGTTCATGCTTATATAGAGACTGTCTTCTGCATCCATTATCTGTGTAAACCACTATCATGGAGTACGTTTTAATGTTTGACACTGATATAAAAGTACTATTTTTTGCACATGCAACGCTGTAGTATGATATTGTTTCAAATACCTTTTATATATGGTATATTAATATGGTAATCTATATATAATTTATAATTGCCTAAAAATTACCACATTATTTATTAATACTATAAATAAATATACATACAAATATATAAATAATTGCAAAATATATAAATAATTGCTTCAAAATAATTGAAGCATTACTTTAATGGTATTTACTAATATTATAAATAAATGCATAAAATTGCATACCATGTGAAGCATTATTTTAATATTATTTACTAATATTATAAATAAATGTATATTAAAAAATATACATAATTGCATAAAAATTGCATACCATGTGAAGCATTATTTTAATATTAGTAACTAATATTGTAAATAAATGTATATTAAAAAAATACATAATTGCATAAAAAACATGTGAATCATTCTTTTATTTATTAATACTATGAATATATATGCAAAAAATATATACACATAATTGTATAAAAAAGTTACATGTGAAGCATTACTTTAATAATAATAATATATAATATTAATATTAAAATAAATATATAAAAATATATATAAATAATTGTCTAAAACAGTTACCATGTTGAAGCATGATTTTAATATTATTTATTAATATTATAAATATGTTAATAAAAGCATTTATTTAAATGTTTATAATTAATTAATATTATTTAATATATATTACATTTCATACAGAGTTACAATTTGAAGCATTATTTTAATATTATTTACAAATATTTTAAATATATATATATAAAAAAAATATATATATATATATATATATATATGCATAATTGTCTAAAACAGTTACAAGTGAAGCATTATTTTTATATTATTTATTAATATTATAAATAAGTATTATTATATAAATATAATATTATAAAAATATTCAAATAAAAAAATATATAAATATATTCATAAAACCAGTTGCCACATGAACCATTTAACATTGATTAACATTATTTAATATATATTAATTTCCATAAAAAAACTGTTACCATGTAATTAATTATTTCAATATTATTTACAAATATTATAAATAAATATATATTTAAAACATACATACATAATTCCATAAAACAGTTACCATGTGAAGCATTATTTTAATATTATTAATATTATAAATAAATATAATAATAAAATCATGAACCATTTATTTAAATATTATTACTGATTAATATGATTTAATATATATTAAATTCCACAAAATCAATTACCATGTGAAGCATTATTTTAATATTGTTTAGTAATATTATTATATATAAATGTATATTTAAATATTTATACATAACTCGTTAAAAGTTACCACGTAAATCATGATTTTATTATTTATTAATATTATAAATAAATATATAAATAAACCCAGTTAATAAATAAAGCATTTATTTAAATATTATTCATAAAAATGAATAAATAAATGAACAAACAGTTTCTAATACAGTACATGATCATTTAAAAGCCAAGTTCAACAAGATTTAGTTCAGCGTGGTTTAACGTGATAAAATGCACTAGTGCATAATCAATTATTCAGCACTCTGTGTCTCTCACTACCCTCATTGTCATGGCAACACTGATGACCTCATATTTGCCCATAAATGGCAATGCATTATGATGTAAGGCTGTGCTCTTTATGTCTTCATGTATGTTGACCCACATGCTGCCTTTGGACTGTTTATGCCAACATTCACCTTCATTTCTCCTTCAGGTGCAGCTAGATAACACACACATCTCTCTGAGCTCTAATATTGATCTGACATTATCGATCAGAAATCAAAGACGTCTGTAGAGGAAAACAACAAGCCCCATGGGTGCCGTACATGTGCATGTGTTTACATCCCTGGTGTCGTATATACAGGGTGCAAATCTGTTTATTAGCAAGTAAAATCATTATAACAAAATAGTATCAATAGATCAATAGCAGTACGGATTGTGTACATATTCAGTCAAAAGTTTGGGGTAATTATAATGTTTTTGAAAGACATCTTTTCTGCATTTATTTGATCAGAAATTATTAATTATTATTACAATTTAAAATAACTGTTTTCTATGTGAACATATGTTAAAATGTAATTTATTTCTGTGATTAAACTTGAATTTTCAGCATTCAGCAAATTACTCCAGTCTTCAGTGTCACATGATAGTTCAATAAAATAATGAAAATTAAAACAGCTACATGTGAAGCACTATTTTAATATTATTTGTTAATATTCTAAATAAGTGTATAAATTATTATCTAAAAACAGTTACCATGTTGAAGCATGATTTTAATATTATTTATTTATATTATAAATATATGAATAAAAGCATTTAAATATTATAATTGATTAATATTATGTAATATATTAATCAATTATAATATTTAAATGCTTTTATTCATATATTTAAATATTATAACTGATTAATATATATTAAATAATATTAATCGATTATATTTAAATGCTTTTATTCATATAATTAAATATTATAACTGATTAATATTATTTAAATAGATTAATCAATTATAATATTTAAATGCTTTTATTAATATACTTAAATATTATAATTGATTAATATTATTTAATATATATTAAATTTCATATAAAGTTACCATGTGAAGCATTATTTCAATATTATGTACAAATATTATAAATAAATAAATATATATATATATATATATATATATATATATATATGCATGATTGTATAAAAACAGTTACACATGAAGCATTATTTTAATATTATAAATAAATATAAACAGTATCAACATATAGATCAAAAGCAGTACGGATTGTGTACATATTCAGTCAAAAGTTTGGGGTAATTATAATGTTTTTGAAAGACATCTTTTCTGCTCACCAAGGCTGCATTAATTTGATCAAAAATACAGTAAAATCTGTAAAATTATGAAATATTATTACAATTTAAAATAACTGTTTTCTATGTGAATATATATTAAAATGATGATTAAAATGATTAAAGCTGAATTTTCAGCATTCAGCAAATTACTCCAGTCTTTAGTGTCACATGATCCTTCAGAAATAATGAAAATAATCTGAAATAATCTATTCTAAACATTGTATCAGTGTTTTTTTTCTCACTCTCTATGAGCTGAAGGTCTTACCGTGGGAAATCGTCATCCTGCCACTCATCTTTCACCTCCATGTTCTCCATGCGTAAAGTGGCTTCAGTGGTTCCCATCCTCTGCTCCCGATAACACTGATCAACACAATCACAGAACATCAGCACATTTAACGGTGGCTATATAGACAAAAATAAAATTATATTATTTTCTAAGTTATTTCTCTTGAATGAGCTAATAGTCACTCTCCTCAACAGTTATTTGAGGATTAAATGTGGCATGAGTTACATGCCAAAACTTAATATTTAGATTGAAGGATTTTGAGCTTTAAGTAATAGTGATGTGTTTATTATTGCAACACTCTTCCTAAACATCACTAAAAAGTAAAAAAAAAAAAATTACAAATCACAAATCAAGTCAACATGACACCAAAATTGACTATTAACTATGTTCTTGGTCTTATTTTCATTTGTTTTAAATACAAAAAAAAAATACTAAAGTAAATAAAACTAAAACAAAAAATGTCATAGAAATTATATATAGTAACACAACAAAATTACTAAAACTTTATCTTAAAAATAAAAAAATGCAAAAACAAAAAGTAAAAAAAAAAAAAAACTTAAACTAATTTAATTTAAAGCAGCTGCCAAAGTAACATTTCCCATTTTTATCTATTTTAAATTGATGTACTAAAATAACTAAAATTAAATTAATAAAACCTATATAGACATATTTTAAAAATATATAAACATAACAAAAACACAACAAAATTACTACAATTTTAAAATGATTAAAATGAAGAAAAATTTTTTTTATATATATATATATATATATATATATATTATATATATATATCAAAAATACAATATAAAAAAAATGTATATTTTAATTTAGTTTAAATTGATGTACTAAAATATCGGTAACACTTTACAATAAGGTTCATTAGTTAAACATTAGTTAATGTATTAACTAACATGAACTAACCATGAGCGATACATTTGTTACTGTATTTACTAATCTTTATTAACATTAGTTAATGGAAATACAGTTGTTCATTGTTTGTTCATGTTAGTTCACACTGCATTAACTAATGTTAACAAGATTTTAATAATGCATTAGTAAATGTTGAAATTACCATTAACAAAGATTAATAAATGCTGTATAAGTGCAGTTCATTATTAGTTCATGTTAACTAATGTGGTTAACTAATGTTAACTAAAGAACCTTATTGTAAAGTGTTACCAAAATATCTAACACTTGAATAAATAATTTATAAAAATCAGAGACATATTAAAAAAATTATAAAATAACAAAAACACAACAAAATTACTAAATCTTTAACTATTCAAATGAAAATGGAAAATGCAATAAAAATAAATTCACAATATTAAAAAAGAAAAATATACATTTTTTTACTTATTTTATTTTAAGCAGTTGCCAAAGCAACATTTACCCTTTTAATTTTTTTCATTTATGTACTAAAAAAAATAAAATTAAAGTAATAAAACCATATAGACATATTTAAAAAATATATATATAAAAACACAATTACAAAATTACAAAAACACAACAAAATTAACACAATTTAACTAAAGAAAAAAATATATATTTTTTTTAACTTATATTTTATATACAAATAAAAATAGAAAATAAAAAATATAAAATTATACTCACAATATTAAAAAATCAAATGATAAAAAAATCTTACTTATTTTATTTCAAGCAGTTGCCAAAGCAACATTTACCATTTTATTTATTTTAAATTGATGTACTAAAGCAACTCAAATAAAATAAATAAAAGCTATATAGACATATTTAGGAAATATATCTATACATTACCAAAACACAACAAAATTACTATGATTTTAACTAGAACTTTATTCTTAACTTTCATTAAAATGAAAAATAAATAAATAAATAAAATACATATATATATATATATATATATATATATATATATATATATATATATATATATATATATATATATAAAGAATTTTTTATTTAGTTTAAAATGATTTAAAAAAAATCATAAAAACAATAAATAATAAAAAATTGCAAAGACACAACTAAACTGAAATAAAACAAAAATACAAACATAAAAACTATACATATATTTAAAAGCTAATCACAATAACACTAAAATAACACTGGTGCATGTTATACAAATTTTATTAACTGCAGCTGCATATCTGAAACACTTTCATTTTTGGTTGTCATCACCTATTTAACCCTTCCTCCATCCACCTGTCAAACTCCTTTCACAGCATCCAATCAATTCCTCATGGAAATCTCAATATTTATCTTCCCAAATGTCCTGTTTACTCAGAAACACATCACACTGTGGAATTAAAGCGGCTTGCAAACAGCATTTCATGGCTCATCTGGTCAAATACTCACAACAGAAGGGAGTTTCTCTGAGCAGGCGTTGGTTTGTCTGTGTTTCACCTTCAGGCCTGTTGATTTCTCAGCTCTCCATTAAATCCATAGCACTGGAGGAGCTTCAGATCTGACTCTCAGTTTGTCTGTTTATCTGTCTGTCGGGTGAATCTGGTCCCGTCTGTGGTTCCTCAGACAAAGAGAGGCGTCTGGGGTGGGTGTGATTTCCCTTCCAGCGTCTCAAGATCAGTGCATGGCCATTATCATCCAGAAATGACAACATACAGATTATCTTTGAGCAGATATCAGATGTGTATTATAATTCATCCCAGAGCAGCACATAATCCCGCTCCAGATTACGTCACATCACCTGGCGTCTCCTCCCCTTCTTCCCGTTCTTCTCTCTAATACATGGTGCATTTATTTCTCTCCTTTATGAAAGGCAAACCTTTCCCAACCTTGCTGTATCTGGAACAAGCTGCAAAAGATGGACGTCTCCTCGCTGTTCCCTAGCAACAGCATCCCTGTCTCTCCATCCCGGCACAATCTCTCCTCTGTGCGTTCCTCCCTCTCTCTCTCTCTCACAGCTGCTCAGCGCTCTGGGCCGCGTCTGTAAACACAGGTTCCTCCCTTGGCCTCCTGTGATTGGTGGAGTTGTGCTTCCTGCTGCACTCTGATTGGCTGAGGCTCTGTGTGATGATGTCATCTGTTTAGTACTCAGGAGGCTTGTATATCACAGTTGTGCTCGCAGGCTTTGTGCTGGTGCATGTACGTGCTTAGTGCATAAAATATGACATTTGCAGTCTATATAGGCCACCAAATTAGTCTTGAATTTTTTTTTTTTACACAACAGGTGATATCAGAATCAGAATGAGCTTTATTGCCAGGTATGTTTACACATACTAGGAATTTGTTGTAGTGACAGAAGCTCCACAGTGCAACAGAATGACAGTGACAAGACAACACAGATTATTAAAAAGAACAACATACAAGTATACAAGACAGACAATGTGCAAAAATAGCAAAGACATTAATTTTTACATTTTTAAATTAAAAAATGGAATGAAAGAGTTAATAAAATTGATTTAATTTTTTTTTTTTTACATTTTATTATAAATTACATTTCAAATTTTATTAAATGTAATTTTATTTTTATTATTATTATGATAGTAGTTGTTGACATAATAATAGTTAAAATTGATATATAAAATGTTTCTTTTCATAAATAATTTTTATTTTATTGGTAAATTTAATACTAGTTATTCATAAATTAAAATGTATTATTATTATTATTATTATTATTGTTATGCTAGTTGTTGTTGACGATATAATAATTACTAAAATTGATATAATAATAATTAAAATGACTAAAAATATAAACAACATTCTAATTACAATTATTAAAAGACATTATTATTAATATTTAAATAATTTATACTACTACAATAATATTACAACAATTAAAATAACAATAATTATTATTTTGTTTTTGTATTTGTTACTACTATAATCATAATATATAAGTATATTATATTTAATAATAGTATATTATATTTATATTTGAAAAGTATGAAAAATTATAACATTATTATAATTAAAATAAAACTTGTATACGTAAAATGTATAATACATAATGTTAATTTATTTTTTATTTAATACCAGTTATACTACTACAATAATATTACAGCAATTAAAATAACAATTATTGTCTTGTTGTATTACTATGTACTATATATACGATAGTGTTTTATAGTAATTATAAATATAGTATAATAAAAATACTAATTAAAAATAAATCTTGCTGTTGTATTGTTATTAATATAATTCTATTTTAAAATGTATGAAAAAACAATAATTTAATAATATAATAAAAATAATTTTATATATAAAATGTAAAAAATGTTGTTTTTATTATTAATACAATAAATAATATTCTTTATTTAACATCAGTTATACTACTATAATAATATTAGAACAATTAAAATAACAATAATTATTATTTTCTTGTAGTTTTTGTTACTAATATGTGACCCTGGACCACAAAACCAGTCATAAGGTTAATTTTTACAAAACTTAGATATATACATCATATGAAGCTCAATAAATAAGCTTTCTATTGATATATGGTTTGTTAGAATAGGACAACATTTGGCCGAGATACATCTATTTGAAAATCTGAAATCTAAGGGTGCAAAAAAATCAAAATACTAATAAAATCACCTTTAAATTTGTCCAAATTACGTTCTTAACAATGCATATTACTAATCAAAAATTACATTTTGATAGGTTTACAGTAGGAATTTTACAAAAAATCTTAATGTAACATGATCTTTACATAATTTCCTAATGATTTTTGACATAAAAGAAAAATCAACAATTTTGACCCATACAATGTATTTTTGGCTATTGCTACAAATATACCCCAGCGACTTAAGACTGGTTTTGTGGTCCAGGGTCACATATAATATAATATAATATAATATAATATACAAGCATGGTATTTTATAGTCAATTATAAGTATAGCATTATAATAAAAATACTAATTAAAAATAAATGTTGCTGTTTTGTTATTTATGTAAATAATATAATATAATTAAAATTATATAATAATTACATCAAATGTACGAACATAATAATTATTAGTCATAATATTATCATTAAAAAAAATATTTAAATATTAAATTAAATAATAATAATTTAAGAAATAAATTTAAATATTAATAAAAAAAAAACATCCACCCAGAATTCAAAGTGCTCAGGGGGTTTGATGTGCTCTTTTGTTCTGACTCAGATGCAGTCTGTTGAATATATATGGCCATAAACATCATAAACTCTTTTTAAATTGGTCTTCGAATGGTTTTGTCAATCACAGAGATGACTTTATAATGGACAAGAGTGAATTTCGAGAGATAGTGTGTGCTGGAGACGGAGCCTGGGGTTTTTCTGTCGGGACAAACACTGACCTGAAACATCAGAGCCGTCCATTAAAACCCACTCAATCATTCAGGACGGCCAGCCATGTGGAATTCAGCTCTGAGTGCTTTCCTTCTGTATTTTAGCCTCTCATATTTCAGAAAATACATGCAGTGGGTAAAAATATCAAAATGATTCATTTTAATGTTAGCCATGCATTTGCATACCATATGGGTCAATGACGTGGCATGTCAATTCTGGTGTCCAAAGCATATTCATAATATTAAAAATTTATACATTTTTAAATGCATTTCATTAAATGACTCAACTTTCCCCTCTTTAATTACTCTTGTGAGAATTCATTATAAATAATTAATCTTTAAGGAACTATTGAGCTCAAAAGTCCCAAAACGTCATTCCGGGTAACTGTCCCGGCTTAAAATCTGAGTACAAAAATACAATAAAAATGTAAATAATAAAAATAAAAATATTTAAAATCTACTTGGGCATAATTATATTGATGTTTTAAACGATACCTGCAAATATGGTTATAATACTAAGTTTAATTAAATTTTAATGAGAGAAAGACTTTTGTCCCTAAATTGTGATTTCTGTAATGTCATTCCTGGATAACAGACATCAATGACCATTTTAGACCATAATGCATTGTGGTATGTCATGTGACATAATATTGTATCAAAAAGAAGACCCTGAAGGAGCACCAGAACATGTGCAAAGGTGACTAAGCGTCTCTTAAAATATTGATATTTTGACCTTTTCGGTCACTGATGCACTTTGTAGCAATATCATGTGTCTTTTTGGATAACACTGACAAACTATTTATAATGTTTTTATATGAAAAAACTATCTATTTGATCTAAAAGATTACCTTAAAGCGATGATGGCTAAGTTGTAGTTTTCCATAGGTGGTTAAATTAGTGCCTGATTATAAAGAAAAATATTTGTTTTGTCATTCCTGGATAACAACATGTCATTCTTGGATAACAAAAAAACTCTGTTAGCCAGGACATGTCATCCGTTATCCAGAATGACATAGGCATAACAATCTAGTTTTTAATTAACATTTGTAAACTTTTAGGTATAGTTATTATAGTTATATTATTAACATTAACATTATTTACATAATTGTATGTTTTTTGCCGTATTTTTGCTGTCATTCATCTTGATTTCATATGATTCACATTTAATTATCATTGAATTGAACTTTTGTAATGTTAATGGTCAAATCATGAATAATGTAATCATTATTATTAATATATCCACATTTGGTAATACTTTATAATAACTACACGTTATTAATCATTATTTAAACATCATTAAACAGTTAATTCATCAATAAATTTACGATTTAAAATGCAGCTATAAATTCTTAATGCTTGATTTATAAGCCTACCTACAAGTATGAAATTAAAGTATGGAAATACAATTATTAAACACATTATAGATATGCTTTTAAATCAAGAATAAAGCATTTATAGCTGTATTTATAAACTGCTTATTAATGTCTTTTAATGCTTTATAAATGATGAATTAACTGTTTACTAATGTTTAACTAATGATTAATAGCGTGCCGTTATTATAAAGTGTTACCCATTTTTAAAACTTTTGTATAGCTTCTGGTGTTTTAAGGTCAATTCTGTTCTTCCAGATGCCTCTGTCTAATAAAGAGAGGCAGAGACGGTTCAGAGCCAGAATAAACACAGATGCAGAAGCTAGGGCTGAGTATCTTTGAAAATAGAGAGCAAGGTATTATGGTGATGATTCAGTGGAACAATAATGTGTCAGTAACAAGCAAACTTGAAATATTAAAGGAACACTCCACTTTTTTTGGAAATAGGCTCATTCTCCAACTCCCCCCGAGTTAATAAATTGAGTTTTACCGTTTTGAAATCCATTCAGCCGTTCTCCTGTTCTGGCGATATCACTTTTAGCATAGCTTAGCATAGATCATTGAATCCTATTAGACCAATAACATCACGTTCAAAAATGACCAACGAGTTTCGATATTTGTCCTATTTAAAACTTGACTCTTCTGTAGTTATATCGTGTACTAAGACCGGTGGAAATGCAAAGCTTCAATTTTCTAGGCTGATTAGGAACTACACTCCCATTCCGGCGCAATAGTCAAGGAAGTTTGCTGCCGTAATAAGGCCGAAGCAGGAGCAGTAATACCACGCAGCACATGTGCAAATGCTAAACTAGCTGGGAACTCATTTCTGATAATACTCCGCCTGCTTCGGCCATATTACGGCAGCAAACTTCCTTGACTGTTACGCCGGAATGGAAGTGTAGTTCCTAATCTTATCAGCCTAGAAACTCGCAGCTTTGCATTTCCACCTATCTTAGTACACGATATAACTACAGAAGAGTCAAGTTTTAAATACAACAAATATGGAAACTCGTTGGTCATTTTTGAACACGATGCTATTGGTCTAATAGGATTCAATGATCTATGCTAAGCTATGCTAAAAGTGATATCGCCAGAACAAGAGAACGGCTGAATGGATTTCAAAACTGTAAAAATCAACTTATTAACTCGGGGGGAGTTGGAGAATGAGCCTATTTCCAAAAAAAGTGGAATGTTCCTTTAATCGAAATAGGTTCACACTCATTTGCAATAAGCCTAAATGTTTTAGCGGTGTAATGTGTTATTACACATTATACACTATACCCCTGGCCATTGTTTATGAAGCATTATAATTTTACAGATTTACTGTAATATTTAGAAAATACGATTGTAATGAAATTGGTGTCCCAAAAAGCCTGTTGTACTTTTTTTAAATCATTAAAAACTGTGAGTTTTGCAACTGTCAAGTGTATCTAACTTTGTTTCAAGTTTGAGTGTTGGAAAGAAAAATTATACTGATGATGGTTTTTATGGTAATCCTGAAAAATATTGCAGAATGTCATTCCGTCTAACAGTATGTCATTCCGGCTAACAATGACACGGGCAATTCATTTAACCCATATTTGTGTGTTAGATTACACAATTCAGTTTTTTGTTGAGTTAATGATAAAACAAGTCTTATTTACTTTATTGGAAAACATTTTTAAACATTTTCCAGGTTTTTTTTTTATTTGGTTCTGAATTTTGAATTAGCAGCAGCCAAAAATGAGCCTGTGCCTATATGAAATCCCAAATTGATTATATTAATTGTGATTAAAATGTAGTTTTCTGAGCACTAATTGTTTGTTGAGCTCCAAATATGGAGATCAGTACATTTGTATATGCCAACAATGGTAGAAATGTAATTAATTTAAAAATTCATTACGTTACCCAGGAATGACATTTTCATGAGGAAAAAGATCTGATTCATCAAAAAAAATGGTTAATTACATTCTTGAAATGTGTAAATATCATTGCATTACATACACAACACTGTAATAAGTATAGAAAGTCCTAACATTTAAATTTTTTGCCAGTTTTATTTTTTTTCACATTTTAAATCCTTATCCGTCATTCACCCATATACTGTACATTTGTAATAGAAGAACAGCTAAACAGTAATTCCAATATGGTTCAAAAGGATATAAAATATTATAAATATTCTGCTACATAAATGCTGTTTTTTTTTTCAGAATGATAAATATAATGTTTAACTATTGAAACTTTAAGTTGAGAGCTGTACTTCACTATACTCACCACAAGATGGCGCTGAAGTTTAAACAAACCTCCATGAGACTCCTGTCAACAAACAGCAGAGCAGAACTTCATCTGATTACAGAGAAAATAAAAGCATTCAGTGTTTCAACTTTATATGTGCAAGCACACTTCACATAGAGAACAATGGGGGTAAGATGTGCCAAAGTTTACTTTCCTCTCATCAAAGTGGTTACATTAAAACACCTAATTACATTTCAAAATGTGATTTAAAAAAAAGAATCACTATAAAAGTGCCATAGTAATATAAGTAAAAATTAAACTAATAAAAACAAATAAAATGCTGCATTATCTACTTCATTTGCCGTGCAAATTTAAAAAAAATATTTTATACATGTAAATATAAACAGGCTACTTTAGTATCTTAGAGAAACTGTTAGTTTTATTAATAGTTTGAATAATAAAATCATAATCATTTTATAAATAATAAAATCTATTTTCAATTTTGTCAAGGTTTTCATCTAATTTTTAAATTTGATTTTTATTTCAGTATTATTTCAATTAAGTTTAATTTAAAAGAGTTCAATTTTTTGTTAACTTTTTTATAATTGTAAAAATAATAATAAAAATAAATATTATTTTCATATAATATTTATTCATTTTAATTTTAATAATTTTAAAATTATTGATTTTTCTTTTATGCCAAAAATGATGAGGATATTAAGATCATGTTCCATGAAGATATTTTGTACATTTCCTAACGTAATTATATATCTAAACTTAATTTTTGATTGGTAATATGCATCGCTAAGAACTTCATTTGGACAATTTTAAAGGTGATTTTCTCAATATTTAGATTTTTGTGCACCCTCAGATTTATATATTTATATAAATATATAAATATTAGTTTAACTTTCTGTCAAGGTCTTCATCTTATATTTAAATTTGATTTTTATTTCAAAAACAATTTGGTAATAGTTTAATTTTTAGTTAACTTTTATATAACTGTAAAAATAAGAAATTAATTATTTGCACCTGATATTTGTATTATTTCATCCTTATTGCAATTAATAAAAATGATTTGTAATAGTTTTTAGTTAAAATTGTATAATAGCAAAAATAATTAACTATGTGGGCTAATTATTATTTTCATATAATATTTATTCATTTTAATTTCTGTTAACAATAACAGCTTCATGTTTCAACTTTTCAAGAGCATTTCTAATTAAAAATGTGTATTATATTAGAAAAGCATGCAAAAAAGCATTTTTCACTACTTTTAGACTTGTGATTAAGATTGTAAATTTTTTCTGTTAATAAAATGTGACTCTGGACCACGAAACAGTCACAAGTAGCACAGGTATTTTTGTAGCAATAGCCAAAAATACATTGTATGGGTCAAAATTATTGATTTTTCTTTTATGACAAAAGTCTTTAGGATATTAAGTAAAGATCATGTTCCATTAAGATACTTAGTAAATTTCCTACCACAAATATATCAAAACTTAATTTTTGATTAGTAATATGCATTGCTAAGAACTTCATTTGGACAACTTTAAAGGCCATTTTCTCAATATTTAGATTTTGATGCACCCTCTGATTTATATATTTATATAAATATTAGCCAAGGTTTTCATCTAATATTTATATTTTTTATTTCAGTCTTATTTCAATTAACTAAACAATTTGTTAAACGTTTAATTTGTAGTTAACTTTTTTATCATTATTTAATTAATAAATACATTTCACCTAATATTTATATATTTATTTAATCCATATTGCAATTAACAAAAACAATTGTTAATAGTTTTAGATTAAAAAAAGGCATAATAGTACAAATATTTCACAAAATAATTGATATTTTCAAAAAATATTTGCGAGCCTAGACCACAAAACCAGTCTTAAGTATCGCAGGTCTATTTGTAGCAATAGCCAAAAATACATTGTATGGGTTAAAATTATCGATTTTTCTTTTATGCCAAAAATCATTAGGATATTAAGTAAAGATCATGTTCCATGAAGATATTTTGTAAATTTCATACCGTAAATATATCAAAACTTAATTTTTGATTAGTAATATGCTTCATAAGAACTTAATTTAGACAACTTTAAAGGTGATTTTCTTAATATTTAGATTTTTGTGAAGCCTCAGATTTATATATTTATATAAACATAAAAATATTAGTTTAACTTTTTGTCAATAATATTTATATTTTTTATTTCAGTCTATTTCAATTAACTAAGCAATTTGTTAAAACATTTAATTGCTAGTTAACCTTTTTATAATTGTAAAAATAATTAAGTAATTTTCACCTAATATTTATATATTTATTTAATCCTTATTGCAATTGGGTTTAAAATAATCAAATGTTTCTTTTATGGCAAAAAAATTATTAGGATAATAAGTAAAGATCATGTTCCATAAAAAATATTTTGTAAATTTCCTACCATAATTATATAAAAAATACGTTTTTATTAGTAACATGCATTGCTAAGAACTTCATTTGGACAACTTCAAAGGTGATTTTCTCAATAGTTCGATTTTTTTTGCACCCTCAGATTTTCAAATAGTTGTATCTCAGCCACATATTGTCCTATCCTAACTAACTATACATCAGTTTGTCATCTTATTTATTCATCTTTTAGATTATGTTAGAATGTCAATTTAAAAAATTGGTCACATTTATTAATTTAGCAGCTTCATGTTTATGTTTCAACTTTTTAAAATGTGTATTATATTAGAAAAGCCTGCAAAAAAAGCATTTTTCACTAGTTGTCTTAAACTTTTAGACAACATTGTACATCTTTTCTGCTAATAAAATGAACACAAGACGTTATGTATTTCAGATCAGCAGTATTATGCATGAACACAATAGCAAATCGTCCTTGTCTCAAGGTGAGGTGTTTATAATGAGCTAAGCTCTTGAGCCGTTTTCATCACCCTCATCTTCATCACAGGTGCCAAATCTGTAACTCACACCCCTCTATTGTCTTCATATTGTTATCGTTGCTCCAAAACAACTAATAACTCGCATTACCCTGACTGGAAAACTTACTTCTGGAAAGCCGTGGGTCAAATACACCAACTAGCGGATACTGGATAGATAGTTGATCTATTCTCCAGGCCTAAAAACAGAGAATATGGCGTTCCTCCTGCAGCAGATGTTGGGGGACAAAATCAAAAACATGACAGGAGGAAACAACGACGCAGAGGAGAACGAGGCCGGAAAAGAAACGGCAGCGTCGAAAGGAATGAGCCGGGAAGAGTTCGAGGAGTATCAGAAACAACTCGTCGAGGAGAAGTGAGTCAAACGGATATATTATACATACAAAATAAAGTGGAGTGAATGAGAAGCGTCGACTGCGGTATAATATTTACAGTATACCTGCACGCGATGCAACGGCTTTCTTTTTTTACGCGCGGTTTGCAGAGTTGAGCGGTTTAACCAATCGCGAGCATTTCTGCTGAGTTTAGGAACGCAGTGGCCAATCAGAGGCGTTTTGATTAGTCACCGCTACGCGCTCACTGATTGAATCTGCTTTCGCGAATTTCCTCATCATCATAAACAACAACAAAGTGCAGAAATTATGTAAGTAAAATTAATTTTAAAGTGTAGACAGCTTCAGTGGTTATAAGGGAGTTTTTGCTAAAGTGAAAGTGAAATTTTGAATACAATAACCAATAAGAAGTCTTGATTTTTCAGTGGCCAAAAAGCAATAAAAAATTCACAAACAGGTCTTAGCGAAAAAACAACAACAGCTTGTCATTAATTGACATTAATAATTATTTACACAATATTAAGTGCAAAAATTAATAATTTTGTCATGACATTGCAGCTCCGTCCTCTAATGAGTTCCTGTTTTTTCATTTAAAGTCTATTTACATTATGCAATTTTTTAATTAAATACATATACATGAGCAGCATTAAAAGTCTATAAATAGACGGTGTATAAATGCAGTGTATTTACATGCAGTTTTCAGAGTTGAGCGGTTTAACCAATCGTGAATGTTTCTGCTGAGTTTAGGAACGCAGTGGCCAATCAGAGGCGTTTTGATTAGTCACCGCTACGCGCTCACTAACTTGAATCTGCTTTTGCGAATTCCCTCATCGTCATAAACAACAACAAAGTGCTGAAAATATGTAAGTAAGAGTAGTTTTGAAGTGTAGACAGCTTCAGTGGTTATAACAGGAGTTTCTGCTTAGGCGAGACACTGCAGGTGAATAGGGTAAAAAAAAAAACTAATAGTTATCACCTTACTTACCCAGATGATTGATTACATTGATAATTGCAAAAAAAAAAAAATTATTACAAGTTTTCTAAAATGTTAGGTTTAAATATGCAAATGAGGCATTATTTAATGAAATATGCACAAATTTGCATGCATTTCTAGTACAAAAATCGAAACACTGGATCAAGTCAGCTTTGAAATTCTTGTTATTTTTTTTATTTATTTATTTATTTATTTTTTGACATACAGTAGAGTCAAATGTTTTTGCAGAGGGGATTTTGGATTTTGGATTTTTCATTTTGTTACTCCATAATTCAGAAACTTAAAACAGACAGAAAACCATGTATTTTTGTTTACCATTTTGGGGGGAGTAAAATGTTGTATAAAATCAAACTAATTATATATGAACAAATCCCATAGTAAAAACCTTCAGGATATAGAAAGGAATAAAAATGTATGGTTTGGTGTGTGAGTGCTACTCAAGTGGAGATTTATAGCTCAGTGTAGAAGAAAATAACTAATTTTGAGAAAACGGGCTTTACAAATATGTATTGTAATTAAAATCTTTTGAAACAAATAGATAAAGTGAAAGAAACACTTAACAGTGTCTTTTGGGTGAACACTTTATGAAAAAGCAAAAAGTCCAAAATCTCAAACAGTGTTTTTTTTTCCTGCAGAGTCTCCCCTTAAAGTGAAATTGAAAGTTTGAATAAAATAACCAACACAAAGTCCTGATTTTTCAATCGTCAAAAAGCAATAAACAATTCCTAAACAGTTCAAAAAAGAAAAAAGAGACATCAGGCACATTTTATTGTGGTCTCAAAATATATTTTATTTCAACAAAAACAATTAGTTAATATCTTCATTTTTAGTTCAACTTTATAATAGAAAAAATAATTAAGTAATAATCAGATATTTTTATTTTAGCTTTATTTCAATTAACAAAAAATAACAATAGTTAACAATTTTATAATTGTACAAATTAATTCACTAAACAATACTTATTTTTCATCCAATATTTATTTTATTTTATTTAATTTTTTTGAATAAGTGTAAAAAATAATTAGGCCTTACTAATTTAAATTAAATATAAAATAAACAATAAAATATAATTATAATTGTAAAAATAATGAATAATAAATAATAAATGTTTTTTGTTATAGTAAAGTGATTAAATAACTAAATAATTAGTTAAATATGAAAATAATAAATAAAATGCATAAATATTAATATATCAATATTAGGGCTGTCAAATGATTAAAATTTTTAATCAGATTAATCAGAATTTTCAGTGGATTAATCATGATTAATCACTACTTGCAACTACACCTGAATCCTAACCATTTTTTTTCTGAAATGCATCCATCCATCAATTATGGTGAAGAAAAAAAAATGCCGCGCTGGTGGAAACAACACAAGACTTTCGCTTTTACTTTCGAGAGCGGCTCGGATGGCGCAGCTGGAAGAGATCCATGTTCAATCGCACGCAGTAGGCTGAAACTTGCCACAAAATACCGGCAAAATAAATAATGATTGTGTCGGGGAAAGAGTAAAGACATATCTGAATTATTTATTAATAAAGTGTATTCTGAGTCAATGTCGCAAACATCCTGACTTAAAATCTCCTTTTTGGACGCGCCTTGAGAGAGACATTTATCTTTACGGATTACACAATGAACAAGTTTTTGTTTTCGATTTGTTTTATTTCGTTAAGTAATAATTTAAAGCTTTCTATAGATATGTTTATCATGTCTGTGAGGCATGCATTTCGCTTTATTTTTGTTAAGCACTCCTGTTCAAGAATGAGACGACAGAAAGCGCATCATTTTTGTTTTCTTTATTTTATAAAAACACTAACGTTTTTTGATGTATTACTCTTTACTTTGTGAGCAAAAATGAATGATAATTTTAAATTGCTTCCACTGAAAAACTACAAGTGATTGCGCTGGTGCCACGATGACCTGCAAAGCGGCTTTATCTCTCTCCGCACAAACTATGCGCCTAATCGCGCACATTTATCTTTAATGTTTAAACTATACTTGAACTGTTTTTTATCTATAGATTTTATTTTAGGCAAGTCGTGATGATTTGAGAAGGCAAACTGATCAAACAGGCTATGACCAGTCTTCCGTTGGGCGCTGTTCATTAAAAAAACAAAAACTTATATTTAACCAACAAAAAAATGCTCCAAACTTTTTTTCTAAATTAACTAAATAAAAAACGAAACTAAATATATACACTTTGCCATTGCATACAAAATTGAACTAAGAGGGATTTTTTTTCCCCGTCAATTGCTTTGATATCACTGTGTCAGTCAGCGCTCTTTCAAGAATGAACCCATCATAACTATGCAGATGTAATTCCCAAAACATAAGAAAAACGAAAGTTTAATTCAAATTCTGAATGGATTATAGCATGGAAAGTGCAAAGTGCGCTCCCCTTATTATCACTAAAAGCGTCACAAATAGAGATCTCACAAAGTTTCGTTGTAATCAATAAAGCTTTCTAAACTACACAATGAATCTTTTATTTACATCGCGTCTGCACTTAGTCATGAGATGATTCACGAGCGCGCAAAACGGCAATAAAAACCGATCTGGCGCTTTCAGCGGTGAGTGAATTCTGACAAACTGTTTCTAATTTTTCGAAATCAACACTTCTCAACGCTGCAAAAACACGCTGGATTGTTTGCCAGGGGCCCGTTTCAGAAAGGAGGTTAAGTGAAAACTCTGAGTATGTTAACCCTGAAATGAGGGAAACTCTGGGTTTTCGGTTTCAGAATGGGAGGTATGTTAAACCTGAGAAAGCAGAGTAAGTCAAGCCCGTTTCTGAAAGAGAGGTAACTTATACTCAGAGTCAGTTACCATGGCAACTTACTCTGTGAACCTAACCTGGTCGGGAGCAGGTTTTCTTCTGTAAACCCAGAGTTTCTTTCGGTCTCCTCCCCCTTTTTAAAGCGCAAGTGATGTTTAAATACATCATTCATTCATTTATGCTTCAAAAATGCTTTTCTTAATGAGTGTTTTGGAATGTAAATTTAGTGCATTTTACTTAAAACATGAAAAATAATCTTAATGCAACTGGAAACAAGATTATTTTTCTTACCCAATTGACAGATAATATGCAAAATAAGAAAAATACACTTAAAAGATTAAATAAACACCTTACACTGTACACTGTAAAAAAATATATAAAAAGGAAATAAAGTGCAAAAACAATAATTTTACAGAGAGAAGTTTTTACAGAAAAAAGTTATTTTACAGATTTTTCGTTGTTTCAATTATGATATTTAACTTTAATTTTAAATTTTTTGTTTGGCAGACACAGCTTCCAGTCATTTGACCGTTTTTTTTACGGGACCTTTTTTACAGTATAAAACCTTTATTTTACAAAATTTCCCTTGTTTCAGTTACAATATTTACTTAACTTTGTGGTTTTTGTTTGGCAGCTGTATCTGCCAGTGGTTTGACTGTTTTTTTACAGTGTAAAACCCTTATTTGACAGATTTTACCTAGATTACTACAATAAAAGCACTAAATGTTCTACAGAGAAACACTGTTATTTTACAAATCATTACAATAAAAAAAAAACTTCAATAAAGTTTCAAAGCATGCTCAAGGTGGAAAATGGACAGTTTTATTTAAAAGACAAAATACAAAGTCTTTACAAATGCCATATAAAATGTACATTTTAAATTTTTAGCTTTTTTTTTTAAAGAAATACAGCACAATTACATTTAAAATACTGTGCTGATGAAGAACATGGAACAGTTTCATCAGAATGTTTAATTAAATATATATTCAACTTAAGACAACTTCACTTGCAGAGAAAATATGTCCTGATAATTTACTCACCCCCATGTAATCCAAGATGTTCATGTCTTTCTTTCTTCAAAAAAAAAAAAAAAAAAAAAAAGTAAAGTTTTTGAGGAAAATATTCCAGGATTTTTGCATATAGTGGACTACAATGGGTTGAAGTTGAAGTTTCCAGTGACCCTTATTCCTTGGCTGGGATCATGTAGAGCCCTCTGAAGGTGCATTGAAACTGAAATTTGGATCTTCAACCTGTTGGCTCCCATCGAAAATTGGAGAAAAATCCTGGAATGTTTTTTTTTTTTCAAAAACCTTTTTGACAGAAAAAAGAAAGACATTTTGATTTAAGAATCTTTAGATTTTTAAAAAAAAATTGGAAACAACAAGACAATACTAAGTAAGAAAATCATTTTTAGATGCATTAATTTATTGCACATATTTTCATCATGCAGACACTGTCAAAGTGACAAAAATGGCATGTCCTTTCATAAATAAGATTATTATTTATCATATAGTATAGGATTATTTTGATTAGACATGTGTATTTATTTGACCTGTGTCATTTTTAAATGGTAGTCAGAGCACATTAGTACAGACACTGTATGCAGAGCGGTAAAGAAAGTGTGCCTTGCTCTAATGCTCTTTCTGAGAATTTTAGTATCATTGCCTACTGAGCACAAAGCCATCAAATATGAAGCTGATTGCTGTATGGAATGGAAGAATGGCAGATGAAAATGTATAATATATATATATATATATATATATATAACCACCACCACAGCTGTTAAATTTACTAGGTCATCTTTTTTTCCTATAAATGCACAAATGCAACTTTTATTCTTTTTTTTCCATGTTGGATTTTAATATTCTTCCAATACTTCCATCTCCTCTTCATCTGTTCTTCATCATTTTGCGAGCCTTCTTGCTGTTGGCTTCATTTCATAACTCTAATTAAGAAATGCAACCGTTTGGATTAGAGAACATTTCATTTTGTGAAAGAGCATTAGACTATGTGGAAAAAGCTGCTGCAAAGTGAAATTAGACACATATGTTTTTTTATATGACATATTTTAATGTCAAATATTTGTAAAATCATGTAGCCTACACTCATGAACCCTTTATGCTTAAAGCTTTACCTGGTTGAATTATGTTTACTTCCATGTTTAGCTGTTTTCTTCTTCTAATTATTATTTTTTATTTTATTTTATTTTATTTTTTGCCTGTTTGATACCATGAAAATTAATAGTTCAGTAACTTACCGTTCTGCCAGTTTTTACGTTTGATATTCTAATTATTAATAATTAAATAATTATATTCTTAATAATTATTAAGAATTAAAGTTAAGCATTGGCTCGAAATATGCAGAGGTCTTTTTGGCGGGAGCTGTTGCCATGGTGAATCATAATTTCAGAGCTCCATTGATCAGGGCTTTTCATAGTCAAGCTGCAAGCACTAAACTCAGAGTCAACCTACTCAGAGTGGATTGAACTAACTCATTTCAGCTGTTCTGTAACCGAAAACTCAGAGTTTCCCATCTCAGGGTAAGTCAACTCAGGGTTCAAGTTTTAACTCAGAGTTGGTTGAACCTCCTTATTGAAACAGGCCCCTGATCTTCAATTGCTTTGCTTTGGTTTGAGGGTATATAGCACCGTCTGCCAGTAGAACCGGGCCTAAGCTTGGCTAACCACTCCAGTTGCAGCCCAGGCTTGTACTTGTTAACTGTACCATCATCATTCTTTTTATATTTGAATCTGTCCATAGGCTCACCTTGCTCTATCTCGCCTCTAGCTCCCCAAACACTTTCCTGATAAATAATTCGTCACACTGCGCATGCGTGAAATGCGTTAAAAAAATTGACGTAATTAACGGCAACAAAATAATTAACGCCGTTAACGCGTTATTTTTGACAGCCCTAATCAATATATATGTAAGCGTATGTAAATAATAAAAAAACAAGCCTGATTCTTATAATTTTACATCCTTATGTTACTGCAAAACTGCATCATTAAATAACACTTTCTATGTAATAATATTAATATAATCTAGGTTTGAAGCACACACTCACAGTGATGTTTTATATACCTAATGAAATCGTCTTAGTCTGTATTTACTGTCTTATCCTAATTCCCGTTTCCTGTGGCCTGCTGCCGGCCAATAGCGGGATCAGTCTGTTACAGCCATCACCGCTGATCTGAGGTCAGCTGATGTCAGAAATGCATGACAGTAGATTACAATAACTGTTTGTCATGATTTAATATAATATGAACAAACAATGATGTGCATTTATTTAATTATGAAAAATAAAGACTCAACTCTTCAGCCGGATATCTGCAGATCAGGAGTGAAATAAGTGAGCGCTCAGTGTGACGTCTCGGAAAAAACTCTACCCACACATTGCCGTAATGTTGCTTTGCATTGGACCTCATCTCTTTATATAACACCCGATAGCATTAAGTCTAGAACTGGGTCACGAGAGTCCTGACTGGGTCAAAGGTCACAGCCTTTAGTGTGATCCAACAACAACTAGTTACTGTCCAACAAGCACACGTTACATCAGACAATCAGCACAGATTCACACACAGGTGCTTTTGTGGCAGTAATATTGTAGTATTATTTATATTTATAAAATAATGTTTTAATAAGTATTTTGAAGCTTGTGTTTTTATACTTTCAGTTTTTATTTTTATGATTTTTTTTTACAATTATATTATGTAATATTTTATTCAATAGTTTTATAACCAATTATTTATTTATATAAATACATATAAATATAAATGTTTTACAATTATAATTATTTGATATTTTATTCATTATTTGTATGAACAATTATTTATTGATATAAATATTACAATAATCTTAAATCCTGTGTTTTCATGTTTCAATTATAATTATTTAATATTTTATTTATTAGTTGTATCCCAGGGGTTCCCAACCTTTTTTACTCCGGGGCCCCCCTCCTTCTCCGGCCAATTTTGCAAGGCCCCCCTATGCCTGACATGTCATCTTATACTGTACTTCCACAGTAAAGAAAAAATAATTTATTTTTAAACTTTTTTATTAACCAAAACATTTGTTTTGCCTTAATTATTCTTCTACTGCATGTTATAAAAAAAAACCTCAAAATTCAAATAAAATTTAAATTAAAACTTCAAATATACCTCTGCTCAATTCTAACTTTTAAAATTATTTTACTTCAGACATTCTTTACAACTTAAGAGTACTTTTTCTTAAATAAGTGAACCTGCTCTACAACAGGGAGATACCAAAAGACCACTAAACCTATCCCTTTGAACTTGACTGACTGAATAGCTACTGTTTGTATCCATTAAAAAAATAATACACGAATTCAAAATACAGCAAATGCATTCTAAATCTGTTGAAACACATCGATGTGAAGGTTCGACCAAGACGGGATCAGTGAACTCTGTCAGTGCGCGCCTGATGCTCATAAACACCGAGCCTTACTCCTCTTCTATGGGTGAGCATCTATTATAAAACACTCACATTAATTTGGACAACTAGGCAAATGTTTGTAATTTCACGCAAAAATACGATAGGGATCAGAGCCCCGAGAGCGCGCATAGTTTGTGAATCAATAGCAGACTTATGCGTGTCTCATGCACGACTCTGATTTACACGAGACATTAGGCACGCGCAAGTTCGTTATTATGACACTAATCGTTTTTCCCTTTTACCTTTACGACGGTTTGCTTCATGCGTGCAGCCGAGAGATGTAACAGTAGTTTGCGTACAGCATTTGGAAGTTTTGAGCCGCCATTCAGTCTGTATTTAACAGTGCGATGAGGCTTGCTGCGCCGAGTCTGAAGCAATCAATCACAGAACACGAGAGAGGCTGTGCTTTTATTATTCTCATTTAGCGCATTAATAATGAAATTAAACAATTATAGGATAATATTTACATTAATTTTAAGATATCTCGCGGCCCCCCTGGAGGATCACTTAGGCCCCCTAGTGGGTCGCGACCCCCCGGTTGGGAACCGCTAACCTATTATGTATATAAATATAAATAATATTAAAATTATTTTGAAATCCTGTTTTTTATATTTTCAGTTTTAATGTTCAAGTTTGTTTTTTAAAAATTATAATTATTATTTTATTTAATAGGTTTATAACCAATTATTTATATAAATAAAAAAAATATTAAAATAATTTTGAATCCTGTTTTTATACTTTCAGTTTTCATTTTCATGTTTTGTTTACAATTATAATTATTTAATATTTTTTATTAGTTTTGAAACCAATTATTTATATACATATAAATAATATTAAAATAATTTTGAATCCTGTTTATATACTTTCAGTTTTCATGTTTTATTAACTTTTAAAAAAATATATAATTATTTAATATTTTATTCATTAGTTAAAAAATATTTATATACATATAAATAAT
>NC_133370.1:4287882-4365984 GCF_049309525.1 Garra rufa
CAATAATAACACAAATATATAAACAGTAATATGATATGGTAGTTTTAGGGATTACAAACGTTGCATTAGTATATTTTTTAATAGCTTGACAGGGTTTGGCCAGTAAGTATTACAGCGTTATCCCTGTTTGACTCTAGATGTAAAGCCACCTGCTCCATATTTTAGCCCTAAACCCTTCTAACCTTCTTAGGCTCCATCCTGCTGCAGGTCAGCTAGTGCAGTTAACTGGCCTATTGCTTATTTCTGTGAGCATCAGTCTGTATATACACGTATGACGATGGCTAATCTCTTAGGGTCAAAGTAATACGATTGTAAGGCCTAGTTAGGAAGATGCTCAGATTGATTGGTTTCAAGTAAAACCACTAAACAGCATGTAAATAAGCACTTCATTTCTGCTCGCGTAAATTAGCCTAATCACGTTACATTCGTTTTTTCTTGTGCCATTTATGTAGCAGTTCCCTCATAACATATTGCAGATTAATTTCTCTCAAAGTAAAGCAGAACACAACAGAAACTGATCACAACACTATTATTAAGGAACGTTGCATGCGGCACAAAGCAAAGCGTTTGCAATGCTGAAGAACTTAGAAAATCCTGAACGTGTGAAGTATCTCACATTGTTAGCAGATCCAGTTAGCTGTTGTCTAACATGAACCAATGTTGTAAAAATGGTAAATAAACACTGTTTGTGTGTTGTTTAACAGGATCGAAAGGGACAAGGAATTTGCTACAAAAAAAGCAGAGCGAGCAAACTTACGAGTGCTGCTCCGTGACAAATACAGAATACCACAGGTAACATATCACTGCTTTATCACCTTAACCAACTAGTCCAGCATCTTGGAGATATTTTCATTAATAATATGACATACAGGTGCAGCTCAGTAAATTAGAATGTCATGGAAAAGTTCATTTATTTCAGTAATTCAACTCGAATTGTCAAACTTGTGTATTAAATAAATTCATTGCACACAGACTGAAGTAGTTGAAGTCTTTGGTTCTTTTAATCTCAATCTTTAATCTTTTCAATCTCAACAAATTAGAATATGGTGACATGCCAATCAGCGAATCAACTCAAAACACCTGCGAAGGTTTCCTGAGCCGTCAAAATGGGCTGTGTCCAAATTCAGGGTCTGCATCCCCCTTAGGATCCTTCCTACCAGGTTGAAGGAGGAGGGGTCCTCCGAAGACCGCAAAACCTGGAAGTAGGTGTCTGTGAATTTGGACAGCCTACCCTTCTTTCAGTTTCCTCCCTTCCCCGTTGCTCATATCCAGTCGCCTAGCAACCGTGACAGCGCTAAGCAAGAAGTAAGGTTATCTGTACTGCACAAAACAAAATAACTGCTCTTTCGTCCCTAAAAGCGTTAAAAACAGCTTCAATCACTAACAAGAAATTAGCTGTGTGAAAGGGGATGTTCACACAGGCAGTAAGAAAGAAGCTAGTTTACGAAAGTGATGTTTTTAAACATATAAACATACAAATGTAAAAAAATAAATAAGCTTAACGCTAAAACCAAAGGCCTAGGACAACCGCTGTAAAAAAATATTTTTTGAAACGCCAGTTTTTTTTAAACGTAGGCATTACTGCCGCTCGCTTCGTCCGCCATTATTTGAAAATTCTGGAAGCGCTCTGCCGAAAGGAATTATGGGATAGGTAGGACGGGAAAGGATCCACCAGACCCATCCTTCCAATTCCTTCCAATTCGGGGATAAGGAGGATGTATTTGTGGGCCGCATTTGAAGGATCCTACGAATTTGGACAGCCTTCGTCGCGGCGCTGTGACGTAACATTCTTCAAATTAGTCCTCCGAAGGATGCAGTCCCTGAATTTAGACACAGCCTTGGTCTCTCAGTTTGGTTCACTAGGCTACACAATCATGGGGAAGACTGCTGATCTGACAGTTGTCCAGAAGACAATCATTGACACCCTTCAGAAGGAGGGTAAGCCACAAACATTCATTGCCAAAGAAGCCGGCTGTTCACAGAGTGCTGCATCCAAGCATGTTAACAAAGCTGAGTGGAAGGAAAAAGTGTAGAAGAAAAAGATGCACAAACAACCGAGAGAACCGCAGCCTTGAGAGGCTTGTCAAGAGCAAAATGAAAAACAAGAGACCAAAAAATGCAGATGAGCTGAAGGCCACTGTCAAAGAAATCTGGGCTTCCATACCACCTCAGCAGTGCCACAGACTGATCACATTGATGCCACGCCGAATTGAGGCAGTAATTAAAGCAAAAGGAGCCCCAAGTATTGAGTACATTTACAGCACATTAACATACTTTCCAGAAGGCCAACAATTCATTAAAAATGTTTTTTTATTGGTCTTATGAAGTATTCTAATTTGTTGAGGTCTTTGTTAAATATGAGCCAAATCATTACAATTAAAAGAACCAAAGACTTTACGCATTGAATTTGCATTGCATTGAATTTATTTAATACACAAGTTTCCCAATTTAAGTTGAATGACTGAAATAAACTTTTCCATGACATTCTAATTGACTGAGATGCACCTGTATGCTGGGTTAATCTCACAAATAATACTACCAGATTACACTGATTTGATTTTCGGATGACATTTGTTAATATATTGAGGCATTTATGAAATCCAAACTACTGCAAGTTAACTCTATATTTGGCCCTGGACCACAAAACCAATCACAAGGGTACATTTTTTTGGAAATGGAGATTTATATAATATATAAATCTGAAAGATGAATAAATAAAGCTTTCCATTGATGTATGGTTTGTTAGGATAGAACAGTATTTGGTCGAGATGCAACTATTTAAAAATCTGGAATCAGAGGGTGCAAAAAAAATATCGAAATACTGAGAAAATCACCTTTAAAGTTGCCCAAATTAAGTTCTTAGCAATGCATATTACTAATCAAAAATTAAGTTTTGATATATTTATGATATGAAATTTGCAAAAAATCTTCATGGAAGATTCATGGATCTTTACTTAATATCCTAATGATTTTTGGCATAAAAGAAAAATTGATCATTTTGACCCATAAACCTGTCATACACAATCTATTGCATTTATTCATTCGTTTGATTGATAGTTTAGAGTTTTTTTTAATCAAACTAAAGGACTTTTAGTATAATTATACAAACGCTTTATTATACGAATTTGCTGTCGAATCTCTACTGATTTTTAAAAAGTAAATGTAAGAATAACTAGAAATGCTTCCAGATTAACACTAGACTGCGTGCAGCTTTGCTTTACTTGATTATTCATAAAATCATGTTCAAGTGTCTCAAATGTATTCACCAGGCTTTTGAGGAACGTTAGTTTGTTCTTCTCTCAGTCATCATTGGATTGCATTGCATTGTTTTGATCATCTTAAGACATGTTATTGAAGATAATAGAGTGACAACTGATATTTATATAATTTGTGTAAGTATCTGCTGCAGTGCTATAAAGATCTCACTGATTTACTGGGTTGTTTTTTCTCCATATGTGACCCTGAACCACAAAACCAGTCTTAAGTAGCACAGGTATATTTGTAGCAATGGCCAAAAATTCATTGTATGGGTCGCAATGATCGATTTTTCTTTTATGCCAAAAATCATTAGGATATTACGTAAAGACCATGTTCCATTTTCTACCATAAATATATCAAAACTTCATTTTTGATTAGTAAAATGCATAGCTAAAAACTTCATTTGGACAACTTTAACGTTGATTTTCTCAATTTTTAGATTTTTTGCACCCTCAGATTACAGATTTTCAAATAGTTGCATCTCAACCAAATATTGTCTTAACAAACCATGCATAAATGGAAAGCTTATTTATTCAGCTCTCAGATGATGTGTAAATCTCAATTTTAAAAAAAAATGTAACCTTATGGCTGGTTTTATGGTCCAGAGTCACATATTCTCACTTTATCACACTATATGAGCCATCAAATATGATACAAAACACATATGTGACCCTGGAGCACAAAACCAGTCTTAAGTCGCTGGGGTATATTTGTAGCAATAGCCAAAAATACATTGCATGGGTCAAAATTTTTGATTTTTCTTTTATGCCAAAAATCATTAGGAAATTAAGTAAAGATCATGTTCCATGAAGATTTTTTGTAAAATTCCTACTGTAAATATATCAAAATGTAATTTTTGATTAGTAAAATGCATTGTTAAGAGCTTAATTTGGACAACTTTAAAGGTGATTTTCTCAGTATTTTGTTTTTTTTGCACCCTCAGATTCCAGATTTTCAAATAAATGTATCTCGGTCAAAAATAGTCATATCCTAACAATCCATACATTAATAGAAAGCTTATTTATTGAGCTTTCATATGATGTATAAATCCCAGTTTTGTAAAATTTAACCTTATGACTGGTTTTGTGGTCCAGGGTCACATATGTCCACTTTTTGTTTTATATTTTGTCTAAACTGTTTCATAAAAAAAAGATTATTTTTTAAGTATTTAAAGTTTTTCACTCTGCATTGTGTGTTAACAGAGTGCTCAAGACGATGCCACTGTCCAGATGGCCGGAGATGACCTGGATGTACCTGAGGAGCTGGCAAAGATGGTGGAGGAAGAGGAGGAACAGGAAGAGATGAACGACTCTTTTATGGGAAAACTCCAGAACATGGATGTGGACTTTGATTCGATCAAAGCCAAAGCTCAGAGCACCATGACGGAGGTCAAACAGGCAGCGGAAGAAAAATGCGTCATGATGTGATTATTACCAGACAAGTGTGGTTTTGAAAGAATTTTTACTCACTTTCTTTCTTATAATGAAAAAACATTAAGGAGTATTTTGAGATGTATACATCATCTGAAAGCTGAATAAATAAGCTTTAGGATAGGATAGGATAATATTGGTTGAGATACAACTATTAGAAAATCTGGAATCGGAGGGTGCAAAAAATCTAAATATTGAGAAAATCACCTTTAAAGTTGTCCAAATTAAGTTCTTAGCAATGCATATTACTAATCAAAAATTAAGTTTTGATAGATTTATGGTAGGAAATTTACAAAATATCTTCATGGAACATGATCTTTACCTAATATTCTAATGATTTTTGGCATGAAAGAAAAATTGATAATTTTGACACAAACAATGTATTTTTGGCCATTGCTACAAATATACCTGTGCTACTTAAGACTGGTTTTGTCATCCAGGGTCACATATGGAAATTCAGTCCTCATTTGATTTTCAAATCTTCTGCTGAACAACTTTGGTATCATGCAGGTTTGCAGTGACACACAGATGACTAAATAATGACAGATTTTTTTCATTTTTGAGTCAACTGTACAATAACAGTGCTATAGGCTATAGAGGCTCATGACATGCTTCAGCCAAGTAGGACACTCTAATTTAACGTTATCTGCTTTTTATTCCAATTAAACATAGTCCAAACTTACATCAGAGGAAAATAAAATCATTATGAATGTTGTCCAATCTGGACTCTGGTTGAATTAGAATCACATCTTACCTGGACGAACCATGTAAAGCAATGCAAAACTGTGGAGATCTGCTGTTTTTGTGAAAAACAACAATTCATCTTCAAATAATGCTGCTTCATCTGAAGTCATTTGCACTCATGAAACACTAAAAAAATTAGGAGTGATGTGAACATGCAGTTTTTTTTAAATCATTAAAATAATAATATTTTTTTTTCCACAATACATAATGACATGGTGCAAAACAAATTAGCTTAAAAGAGTTGTTCACTTCCAGAACAAAAATTTCCAGATAATGTACTCACCCCCTTGTCATCCAAAATGTTAATGTCTTTCTTTCTTCAGTCATAAAGAATTTTTTTTTTTTTTTGAGGAAAATGTTTCAGGATTTCTTTCCATATGGTGGACTTTTTGGAGTTTGAACTTCCAAAACGCAGTTTAAATGCAGCTTTAAATGGCTCTAAATGATCCCAGCTGAGGAAGAAGGGTCTTATCTAGTGAAACGATCGGTTATTTTCTTGAAAAAAAAAAAAAACACATTTATATACTTTTTAACCGCAAACACAGTACATGCAAAGCTAGATGACGTTTGTGGTTAAAAAGTATATAAATATTAATTTATTTAAGAAAATTATAGACAGTTTCGCTAGTTAAGACCCTTATTCTTCAGCTGGGATCATTTAGAGTCATTTGAAGCTGCATTTAAACTGCTTTTTGGAAGTTCAAACTCAGGGGCACCATAGAGGTCCACTATATATAGAGAGAAATCCTGAAATGTTTTTCTCAAAAAACATAATTTATTTTACTGAGGAAACTGAGGGGAAAAAAAAGATGTGAACATCTTGGATGACAAGGGTGTGAGTACATTATCTGTACATTTTTGTTCTGCTCATTTAATTTAATTAAAATGATCTGAAAATGCAATGTAAAAATTGGTTTCATAAATGTTGTTTCTTATAAGATTTACCCAGCTCTTTTTTTAACATATTGATTGGTTGAAGTCCACAATTAGTTTGGGAATATTTTTATATTTAATATTTCCTTATGTTTTCCTTATGTTACATTTTCTTTTGATGGTTTCTTTCTTTGTTTTTAGTCAGCATTACATTTTTTCAGATTAATTTCATATGCTTTATTGTATTATTCAATTGTCAGCATGGACTGAAAAAGAAGTATTTGCCATCTTTACATAAAAATGAGTCTAACTGAGCAGTTAGAGACTTTATTAATGGTGAAGTTTTGCATTTGAGCATTTGAAAAAAATATTTTTTGAAGTTGTAAATAAAACGGGTTACTGGGTTGTTTAACAAATAAAAAAAATACTTTTTCAGTCCCAAAATTGTGTTTAATTCAATGTATTATTTGCTGCCTATTAGTAATTATTTGTAAAATTCACTAGCAATTTGTGAATCCTACACAAATGCATGTGCGCGTTTGATCAATTCTTGTTTGTGACTTGCTTACATGCATGAAGATGCACTCTAACCACAATGTCACTCACGATTCCTTAAACCTTAAGTTATGGCACAGTTAACCATTGTTTCTAGACTTAACCTTTACCTAATTCCAAGCCCGACCCCAAACATTAACCCTGTAATAAAGTAACCATCAGAGCCTGACGCCAATCTCAAAGTGAAGAACGTAAAAAGTAGATCACTGGGACAACACCATCAGCTAATTAACCTTCATTACAAAGCAACACTAATTAAATTCATAGTCAAACACCATGCATTAAGAGCCGGGGGTGAATACTTTTGTTTAAGTATCATACTTTTTTCATTTAATACTGACCTACAGAAGATATTTACATGTTTCCTAAATGGGTACAATTTACCCTGATCATCATTAAGAACATTTAATGTAACATGTTTCCTTCTTTAGCATCTGTGGACAGTTTTAAAAGGTGCTTTTACCAAAAATGTTTACAATTAGCAAGGGATCCTCCGCAGTGAATGGGTGCCGTCAGAATGAGAGTCCAAACTGCTGAAAAAAACATCACAATAATCCACAAGTTGTCCACACTACTCCAGTCCATCAGTTAAAATCTGCAAAAACAACTGTAATATTAAGGCTCTTTTAACTTTAAACCGTAATTTTGGCCAAAAACACGAGTCCATAGTCCAAGATAATGCTTCCTCCAGTGAAAAAGTCCATCTGTTGTTGTCGTCACACACCAAAATCCAGCCACATATTTGTTTACAGCTGTTTTAGCTTGTAAACGGTGCTTGTTCTGTGCAGATTTCTCTCCTGATTCAGACCAGATGGACACTGGAGGAAGTGTTATTATGAATTGTGGACTCATATTTTAGCTGGAAGCGATGGTTTAAAGTTAAAAATGTCTTAATGATGAATTTGTTTCATACAAACATGCAGCTTTTGGCTTCTCAAGATGTTAACTGATGGACTGGAGTGGTGTGGATTATTGTGATGTTTTTATCAGCTGTTTGGACTTTCATTCTGACGGCACCCATTCACTGTAGAGGATCCATTGGTGAGACAGTGATGAAATTTTTTAAAAACTTTTATTCAACCAGCAAGTTTTTTTTTTTTTTTTTTTTGATTACAAAGGAAACAGACGTCTCCCAAAAGATAATAAGACAATGTACGAGAGGCGTCATTGTGGAAAAAAATATTTCTCGGCTTTTATTTACATTTGAACAAAAAGTGGCATGTCCACAATTATTCATACCCTTCTCAATAATCAATAGAAAAGCCTTTATTGGCTATTACAGCAATCATACGCTTCCTATAATTGCTGACCAGCTTTTTGCATGTCTCCACTGGTATTTTTGCCCATTTATCTTTAGCGATGAGCTCCAACTCTTTCAGGTTGGAGGGTCTCCTTGCCATCACCCTGATCTTTAGCTCCTCCACAGATTCTCAATTGGATTTAAGTCAGGACTCTGGCTGGGCCACTGCAAAACGTTAATGTTTTTGTCTTCTAATCATTTCTTCACCACTTTTGCTGTGTGTTTTGGGTCGTTGTGGTGCTGAAGTGTCCACTGGTGCCCAAGGCCAAGTTTCTCTGCAGACTGCCTGATGTTGTTGTTGACAATTTTGATGTATTGTTATTTTTCATGGTGCAGATTACTGTGATTAGGTTCCCTGCTCCACCGGCTGAAAAACACCCCCAAAACATTAGGTTCCCAGCACCATGTTTGTCAGTGGGGATGGTGTTCTTAAGGTTGAAGGCTTCTCCTTTTTTACGCCAAATGAAGGCTACATCATTGTGGCCAAACAATTCAATTTTTGTTTCATCTGACCATAAAACAGAAGTCTTCTTCTTTGTCCAGATGAATATTTGCAAAGGCCAATCAGGCTTGTGTGCGCCTTATCTGGAGAAGTATGCTTTAGAACAGCTTGGACTATTTGGGATGGTATAGAACTTTGGATTTTCCCACAGACTATGACAGTTTGCAAATGTTTCTCTTCATATCACTGCACTGGCTACCGGTTACAGCTCGCATCAAATTCAAGACACTGATGCTGGCATATAGGACAGCCACCGGCTCTTCTCCTGCCTATACCTCCATTCACTACTACGAATCTACACTCCCTCCAGAAGTCTGAGATCCTCTAGTGAAAGATGCCTCATTGTACCACCACAGAGAGGCATGAAATCACTTTCCAGAACATTCTCATTCAACGTTCCTGTCTGGTGGAATGATCTTCCCACCCCTATCTGGAATGCACACTCCTTAACAGCTTTCAAGCGTCTGCTGAAAACCCATCTTTTTCGACACTATTTGACTCAATAAAAAAAACAATGCCTGAGATATATGGTATTTTTGAGCACTTCCTATGTTGATCTGCCTCCTTAGGATGAATCACTTGTTGTATTCCCAATTGTAAGTCGTTTTGGATAAAAGCGTCTGCTAAATGAATAAATGTAAATGTAATGTAAATGGTACGAATAATTTTGGACATGACACTTTTAGTTCAAATGTAAATAAAAGCTGAGAAATATTTTTTCCACAATGATGCCTCTTGTACATCATCTTATTATCTTTCGGGAGAATCCTGTGTCATTTCCAGTCAAAAAAAAAAAACCTTGCTGGTTGAATAAAAGTAATTTTAAGTCAAAATTTGCCAGGGGTATGAATAATTTCAGGGGCTTGACTGTATATCTTGGATGGCCTGAGGGTGAGTAAATTTTCAGCTCATTTTCTTAATGAGACACATTTGTGAACGCAAATGCAAAATCTACTGTAGACTCACTTTCATTCATAAAATGAACAAGTGTAATCTCTTTGAGCAGTGGGTGTATGGAAGGATGGAGTAGGTGGAGTTAATTAGCCCATAAAGACTAAGCACTAGATTAATCCTACCGTAAAACCAAAGCATGTCAGTGTCTCACTGGGCTTTGACGTCATCAACAACCTAAAATTACACACACAAAATCCATTTGACCGGCATTAACAGAGCTGCTTGACAGGAAACAGACATATAAAAAAAATCATCAACAGCATGTGTGTCATTTAGATACATGGAAGGCTGAAGGCATGAGTTTAATGCTCTTGGTTTAATTTGATTTTCAGCCATAACAGGATTAGTTACCTGCTCTCATTCTTGTCCTTGTGTCAGATCAACAAAAGCAAACAACCTGATGCAGATCCACAGGTGTTATTGTCCTTGGAATGAGTGACGTGGAGAAGGCTTTCCAATCGGATGTCCGTCTGTGCTCGGGTTATGTAAACCTGAGACGTCGGCTATGTTTGGAATGAAACACTACACGCTGCACAGTTTGTACTATATACTGCATACTAATCTAAAAAAAAAAAAACGTATATGAAAAACAAATGTCTATCTATCTATCTAATATTTATCTATCTATCCATCTATCCATCTAATATCTATCAAATATCTATCAAATATCTATCTATCTATCTATCTATCTATCTATCTATCTATCTATCTGAAAAATGTCTATCTATCTGAAAAATGTCTATCTATCTATATATCTATCTATCCAAAAAATGTCTATCTATCTATCTATCCAAAAAATGTCTATCTATCTATCTATCTATCTATCTATCTATCTATCTATCTATCTATCTATCTATCTATCTATCTATCTATCTATCTATCGGAAAAATCTATCTATCTATCAAATATCTATCTATCTGAAAAATGTCTATCCATCTATCCATCTATCAAATATCTATCTATCGGAAAAAACTATCTATCTATCTATCTATCTATCTATCTATCTATCTGAAAAATGTCTATCCATCTATCCATCTATCTATCTATCAAATATCTATCTATCGGAAAAATCTATCAATCTATCTATCTGAAAAATGTCTATCTATCTATCTATCTATCTATCTGAAAAATGTCTATCCATCTATCTATCTATCTATCTATCTGAAAAATGTCTATCTATATGAAAAATGTCTATCATCTATCTATCTATCTATCTATCTATCTATCTATCTGAAAAATGTCTATCTATCTATCTATCTATCTATCTGAAAAATGTCTATCTATCTATCTATATATCTATCTATCCAAAAAATGTCTATCTATCTATCTATCCAAAAAATGTCTATCTATCTATCTATCTATCTATCTATCTATTTATCTGAAAAATGTCTATCTATTTATCTATCTATCTATCTATCTATCTATCTGAAAAATGTCTATCTATTTATCTATCTATCTATCTATCGGAAAAATCTATCTATCTATCAAATATCTATCTATCTGAAAAATGTCTATCCATCTATCCTTCTATCAAATATCTATCTATCGGAAAAATCTATCTATCTATCTATCTATCTATCTATCTATCTATCTATCTATCTATCTATCTATCTATCTACCTGAAAAATGTCTATCTATCTGAAAAATGTCTATCCATCTATCTATCTATCAAATATCTATCTATCGGAAAAATCTATCAATCTATCTATCTGAAAAATGTCTATCTATCTATCTATCTATCTATCTATCTATCTATCTGAAAAATGTCTATCCATCTATCTATCTATCTATCTATCTATCTATCTGAAAAATGTCTATCCATCTATATATCTATCTATCTATCTATCTATCTATCTATCTGAAAAATGTCTATCTATCTATCTATATATCTATCTATCCAAAAAATGTCTATCTATCTATCCAAAAAATGTCTATCTATCTATCTATCTGAAAAATGTCTATCTATTTATCTATCTATCTATCTATCTATCTATCTGAAAAATGTCCATCTATTTATCTATCTATCTATCTATCTATCGGAAAAATCTATCTATCTATCAAATATCTATCTATTTGAAAAATGTCTATCCATCTATCCTTCTATCAAATATCTATCTATCGGAAAAATCTATCTATCTATCGGAAAAATCTATCTATCTATCAAATATCTATCTATCTATCTATCTATCTATCTATCTATCAAATATCTATCAAATATCTATCTATCTATCTATCTATCTATCTATCAAATATCTATCAAATATCTATCTATCTATCTATCTATCTATCTATCTATCTATCTATCTATCAAATATCTATCTATCTGAAAAATGTCTATCCATCTATCCTTCTATCAAATATCTATCTATCGGAAAAATCTATCTATCTATCTATCTATCTATCTATCTATCTATCTATCTATCTATCTATCTGAAAAATGTCTATCCATCTATCTATCTATCTATCTATCTATCTGAAAAATATCTATCTACCTATCTAAAAATATACTTATCTATCTATCTGAAAAATATCTACCTATCTATCTATCTGAAAAATGTATATAAGAAATATTTATCTGAAAATATCTATCTATCCATCTATCCATCTAATATCTATCAAATATCTATCAAATATCTATATATCTATCTATCTATCTGAAAAATGTCTATCTATCTATCTATCTATCTATCCAAAAAATGTCTATCTATCTATCTATCTATCTATCTATCTGAAAAATGTCTGTCTATCTATCTATCTATCTATCTATCTATCTATCTATCTATCTATCTAATATCTATCTATCTATCTGAAAAATGTCTATCTATCTATCTATCTATCTATCTATCTAATATCTATCTATCTATCTGAAAAATGTATATCTATCTATCTATCTATCTATCTATCTATCTATCTATCTATCTATCTAATATCTATCTATCTATCTGAAAAATGTCTATCTATCTATCTACCCATATATCTGAAAAATATCTATCTACCTATCTAAAAATACTTATCTATCTATCTGAAAAATATCTACCTATCTATCTATCTGAAAATGTCTATCTATCCATCTATCTATCTGAAAAATGTCTATCCATCTATCTATCTATCTATCTATCTATCTATCTATCTATCAAATGTCTATCTATCTATCTATCTGAAAAATATCTATGTATCTATCTACCCATATATCTGAAAAATATCTATCTACCTATCTAAAAATACTTATCTATCTATCTGAAAAATATCTACCTATCTATCTATCTGAAAAATGTATATAAGAAATATTTATCTGAAAATATCTATCTATGCATCTAATTATCTATCTGAAAAATGACTATCAAAAAAATGTCTATCTATCGTTCTCTGTGTCTCTGTCCTATAGCGTGGTAAGCTGACACAGCTCCTTGAAGCGTTATCTGCTTTGTCACTAATAGGATCTGCATGGCTTAAATTGTCTTCTGCTAAAACTAAGGAGCTTGATAGCTACACTGCACCTCTTAGCTAATTTGCTCTCAATTAGGATAATGAGGAAACAAGCAAAGAAGGGCAGCCTTAATATTTTAACGTGATAAAATGATTATTAGCCTCTTCACTCCATTAATGAAGCCAACTATCAATCGTATTTGTCACAGTGATTTTTGATGTTAATGTTAATGAATAATTAAATATTGGAGAAGAGAACATATGTACTATTGATAAAAGGATAACTTATAACATAAAAAAATATGTATTCAAAATATGTATTAAAAAAAGACATTGAAAATACATCTAAAAAATTACATTGAGTCAAAATGGTTTCTACATCATTTTTAAAAGTGTAAATACATAAACGCAAAATAAAAAATAAACTCAAATCAGTTTATCATTTCTGTACTACAATATTATTATTAGAGTAATTAAATGTACAATTTAAAAATCCAATTACATATCGGATTTATATTTTTTTAAATATTGTTTTAGGCTATTTTATATATATAGCCTATATTTTTTTTACAAGATTTACAAGAAAATACTATTTATTCTTAAAAAATCTGTTTAATTAAGTGTTTTAATTGCAGTTTACCATCAATTTCTGAGTGAAAATAGTTTCTACACTGTAATTTCCTCAAATTCAACTATTTAGTAGTAGAGTAACATATTTTCCTCTAGATAGCATTAAAGCAACCAGAAATGTGTAGAAATATATACACAATGCACACAACACAACACAATAATGCAAAACTCAATTAGTTATTTGCAAAACTACTCTGACTTCCTGTTCTGGTTGGCATTAAAAGCCTTTCACTGATGCCCAGATGGTCTAAAAGCCTCTTTTATCAGAAAAAAAAAATCCCATTCCAACAGACTCCTTGGGGTTTGTTAGGAAATCCCAGAGTTTATCAGTGTAAAGTCTGTAATTGGCTCATCTTGCAAATGATTTGGTCCTCGAATCACATCTGTCCATTTGTAGTGACACTCACAGCACAATCACCTGGAGTCAGACTGTCTTGTGTTTAGAGCATTGGAACGGAAAGAAACCGCTCTTGTCTTTTGTCTGCTGTGTTTTAAGCTGAGGTCAAACTGACAGCAGGCTCTGGGTCCATTAAGAGGCCAGTAAACATGGCTGCTGTCGTTATCACCAACTGTCCTGAACTCAGTGACAAAACCTGTGCATTTGCAATAAATGTATTTGCAGTGCAATAAAAAACAAGTCTTGTTTGAAAAGAAAAAAAAAGCTTTTGAATATATTGAATAAACTGCTATTGTACAATAGTGGGGCAAGTTGTTACAATTGATTAGACAGTAAAAAGTCAGAGCAAATCATTAAAAAGAAAGATGTGAATGGCAACAAAATATCAAAACATTGACTGCAAGATTATAGTTACCTAAAACTACAACCACAACCACCAAAAAATCTTTTAAATAAATAAACATTAACTAAAATTAAATATATACAGTGAGGTCAATAAGTATTTGATCACCCTGTGATTTTGCAAGTTCTGTTACTTCGAAATCACATAAATCATACATAGGCCTAATCATATAAACATCACAGTGGGTGAATATAAAGAGTTAGTGGACTTGCTGAAAATAAAGGCTAATATATTTTAGTTCAACGTTTCAGATGGAATCTATCTGCATTATATAGTGAAGTTCTGAACTGAATCAAATGATTCACAAACCACCATTTCAGAAGGAATCGATTTGTGAAATGATTCATGAACCCGAGGATTCGATCTAAATCAAATGATTTGCACACGAGATTTGAAGTCCTGATCAAATGATTCGCCATCTGAAGTCACAATGTCAATCAAATGATTTGCGAGTCCACTCTGGAATTCTGATCTAAATTAAATGATTTGCGATACGTGATTTAAATGGGTCGGATGCAAAACTTTTCCATGTTGTTTGAACATTAATGTGTGTTGGCAGTTTGTGTACACAACCACCCTACAATGATAAAAAAAAACACCCAGTGGCTTTTTTTAATCTTTAAAAGTAATATCCCCTTTCTAAAACCAGTTCATTCTCAGCTTCTTGTCATTGTGACGAAACACAGTTGACTGACATGAGCGTCTTACCTTAGCCCCGCCCTCATCGAGTTGAAACAGTCCGAATGCAATCGCCATTGTGTGACTCAGGTACAGGGGAAGACTCGAATTGAGCGATTGAAGTGTTGTTGTTGGATGTAATAATGAACATAGCAGTAGTCATTTACTCCCGACATCTGAGCCGCTGAAGAGGCGCCGATCTACATATGCATCTATGTTTGTGTGAATCATTCATGATGTAGCTTCACCCAAAGCAGAAGTGAGTATAAGGTTTTGGTTTTTTTTTTTATTCAAATTTTTTTTTGCAAATGGCCTTTCTTAATAATATGCTTGTTGGCAAGTTTGCTGACAAACACGGCTAAACGCAGCTAAATGTGGCTAAAGTAAATATTACAGTTCATAATCCCACAGCAGAGAGGGGCGGGGCGAGCAGAGCTCATTTGCATTTAAAGGGCCATGCGATAAAATGAGCTGATATTTTGCATGACTGATTTTGACAAGGTAAAAGGATGTTTTTATTGAGAATTTCTACCCAAAGTGTATTAAAGACTTTTCATTATGACCCTAAAGAATCATATGAACTTGTGGAAAATGGGCATCCGATGACTCCTTTAAAGTCCTGATCAAATGATTCGCAATCTGAAGTCCCGATGTGAATCAAATGATTTGCGAGTCCATTCTGGAGATCTGATCTAAATCAAATGATTTGTGATACGCGATTTGAAGTCCCGATCAAATGATTCGCGATCTGAAGTCCAGATGTGAATCAAATGATTCACGAGCACGATCCAAGCTTCCAATCTAAATTAAATGATTTGCGATACATGATTTGAAGTCCCAATCAAATGATTCCTGATCTGAATCAAAAGGGGTCGCGATTCGTTTGGAGCTCTTTGAAAAACTGAGTTCGAAAACACAGAGTTTCGAAAAGCTCAGTTTCACCCATCACTACACAAACTATTTAAAATCATAACAAATGAATGTCTTAATTCAAAAATGAATGGCTCTTTTGTTTTTTGCTAGTGAATCGCTTGAAATGACTGATCGAAGTCACGAGTTTGAATCAATCGGAGTAGTTCCAGCGTAAATGACTCACTCAATTGATTCATTTAGTCTTTTGCTCCGCTTTTCACGTCTTCAGCAATGTTTACACGATTCTGTCAGTACTACTACTGTAATTATGGTAATACGCATTCACTTGCATGAAAAAAAAATGTACTTATTGACAAAATTAAACACTTATGTCATATACACTGACACACTGTCTTTTAATTATTCAAGCACTTTTCAAGTACCTCTTCAGAAATATTGCTATTTTCAAGGGTTTCCCAGGCCTTACATTTTAAAAAGTCAAACTCAAGTACTTTAAGCACCTTGTACGAACCCCCAAATTTTGTTCATAATCACAAGTAATCATATGTAGAGTCAGACCTGTCTTTGGAACATAAAGAGTCCAAACTTGCTAAAAATACTCAAAACTCTTAATTAATGAAAGGAAGGTATTACTAAATTACGGGAAAATACATACATCTTATGCCTTCCTTCATTCCAGGGATCCTAATTGGTCATCCAAGGCTTCTTAAACTTAGCTTTAGATTTCATTAAGGCTGGGGAAAATCTCTGGAAGATTCTGTAGTCTCATTAAGACGAGGGTTGATCTGCGTGTCAGTCAGTCTCGGGAGTATTAACCTGGCCAACTGGCTTTAAAGAAACCATCACAGGCAGAGACTTTCCCATCCCGAACCGACGCGGGCCGCCCATAACGTGAGGAAGCCACGTTTAAAACAATTAATAAAGAGTCTGAGCAGTTTGTTGCCAATTTGAGGTCAATTGTGGCATCGTTTGATGAGGTCAGTTCAGAGTCTAATGAGCTGCATGGGGTCAATTTAGAGTAATTATGAGCAGGTAAAGCCAATCTATTATACTGGCGGTTAATAAACACCAATAGTAAATTCATCACTGAAGAATCTTTTCATATTTAGAACTTTGGAAATTAATTAAAGTCAATAAAAAAATGGAAATGCTGAATGGAGTGTATAGTTAAGAAATGCCCAGGTTGTGCACAGCCTCATATAATTCAAACACATATGCAAACAAATGTCTTAAATTAAAAAAATATATTAATATTTATATAAACACACACACACACACACACACACACACACACACACACACACACATATAAAATTATACATTTACATTTTTTGAATTAAAATTAAAAAGGAAAATAAATGATAAATAAATAAATTAATAAATTAAAACTATAATAGTTTACACTTTTATACACACACACACACACACACACACACACACACACACACACACATATATACATATATATATATATATATATATATATATATATATACACACACACACACATATATATATATATATATATATATATATATATATATATATATATATATATAATTAAATATTTTTTTGCTAAAATGTTTATCCAAATTTTTATATTTCACAATATTACTGTTTTTATCAATTTATAAAAAACAGTAATATATATACACAAAAAAAATGCCAAAAACAACAAAATAACAAAATTTAAATATATAATTTAAATGAAAATAGAAAATAAAAGCTAATTTTAAATATTAATAAATATATTAGTTTTTACAAAAATATGAAACAGGAATAAATAAATATATAGTTTAAATAAATAAATACAGAATAAATATATAAATACATATAATTGTATTTATATATTGTATTAATATAAATATTCAATTAATATTAATAAATAAATTTTTACTGTATTCTGTTAAAAATATGAGCAGAAATACGATTTCTTTTAAACAGCATATATATATATATGATAATTACTATATTATAAATTATAATATATATATAACTAAAAATGACAAAAACACAACTAAATAAAAAAAATTACATTTAAATTTGTATGTTTACAACGAAAATGGAAAATATAAAATACAAGGTAATTTAAAATATTAATAAAAAATTATAATCGTTTCCACAAAAATATGAAACAGGAATAAATTACATAAAATTAATTATAATATATATCTATATATACTATCATTATAAAAACGAAAAAAATATATATATAGTATTAATATTAATACACATTGTTTTTACTGTATTTTGTTCAGAATATGAGTATAAATACGATCTATGAACTTTTAAACAGTAGTTTATACACACACACACACACACACACACACACACACATTACTACAGATAAAATTACTATATTTTTAAATTCAAATTTTTATCATTATAATGAAAAGGGAAAAAATAAAATAAAAGCTCATTTAAAATATAAAAAAAATAGTTTTTACAAAAAATTAAACAGGAATATATAATTTTAGATATTTATACATTGTATTAATATTAATACAAATAAAAAAAATTCCAATTATACTGTTTTTACGTTATTTTGTTCGTAATATGAGCATAAATACGTCTAACGTTTAAACAGTAGTTATTAGAAAATATTTCAAATATTTTAAAAAAGACACTTGTTTGGTTGCCACATTGCATTAGATATTTGTCAGACCTGTAGCAGGTCATTAATTTACAAACATTGCAAACAAATGACCAATAATAAAACTCCTTTAATACTACAATGCCTTACACTGTTTTAAAAGAACGACCTGTTTGTGTTCTCAGCAATACAACACTTTATCTCTGAGTACGCCCGTTTATGTGAAGCACTGAAGGCATTTGGCTGCACAAGAAAAACACATCTTAACACACGGCGTGTTGTCTTTGTGAAGTTGCGGATTAAAGGACACTTTCAGTAGGTCGCTATTATCATTTAGACAAAAGAGTGTTGAAAGGACATTCTGTCGGTGCTTCATTAGCGCAGGCCTCCCTCTGTGGCCGAACCGCGGCCAGCGTTTAGTGCAATTACCCCGGCAGAGAACAACTGTCAATCATCCTTAAAGGGGAAGGATTCCAATTATTAAACCTCTTAAGTCTTTTCCTCTTGCCACCGGCTCTCTGCGCGTCAGGACAGTTTTCATGGCTTCATCCTAAAGATCAAGACCTCCATATGCTCTGGGAATGGGATGTATCTGAGCGCTTCGGAATTTACGTTCACTTTTGGGACGCAAGAAATAGTCGCTAACGGTTGTTTTACAGTCTGAACCAGGTGCACTGTGGGTAAAAAAAAGTTGCGGTGTGTCATTTGCGGAGATGTTTGGAAGCGACGACAAGCCTGTGTGATTCTGATGAGCTGGAAAGTTGAAGAAAGAGGTGCGTGAAGTTTAGTTTTTCTGATTTAAAGCTTCCAGATTTACGTAGATTCTATTTGCATTAAAAAACTTTTAAAATAGGTGAAACTAGGCAAATACGACTTAGTATTTACTTCTATTTGTGTGTTTAATGCATACAGATTTTAATATGCAACACACAGTACTTTTAGTTAATTTTTAGTCAATTATCTATTGCTTGAAAGTCTATATGCACGTACAACAAATATGAAACCTAAGTAAAATAAAATATGATATGAACTATAGCATAATTGCCCACTAACTTAAAAAAAAAAAAAAAACGAAAATTCTATAAAATTCGAAAACTTCTAAAACTAAGTTTATGACTATGGCTGTACGATTCTCATGAACCAAGACATGGTTTGTCTTCTATTAATTAAATGACTTTTAATTTGTAATCTAGAGCTAGACCTTCTTGAGATCTCATTTCTGAGTCTAAAGGAGACTCATGTGAAGTTACAAAAGTTTTTTTGCTTGGGAGAAGCATCTACAAATTAGATAAATATAAGATATAGAAAGGTTCCTATAGGTTTATTATATTACATGTTATATTATTATTTCAATTTATAGGATACAGCTGTTTGAAAAGAGTGTGTGAAGTTTAGTCTTCTGTTTAATTTGTATTTAAATTAGATTTACTGAGAAAATAAAAGTTAAATCAAAGTAACATTCACAGAAACTAAACAAATACGACTTTAAACTGTATTTGTATTTATAAAGCATCTACATTTTAACATGATACATGCTTTTGGCTGGTTGAAAAGAATTACTCAACTTTATTAACTCTTTTTTTAATGGCCGACTGAACAATTACACTAAAACAGAAGTAAAATTAAACTAAACTTTGTAAAACTCTACGAAAAAATGTGCAGAATATTAATACTGGATACAGTATATGCATTATTTTTTATAATTTGTAGAAAAAAAATGTTTTTTATTTATCATTATTTTTACATTATTATTGAAAAAATAAATTATTAAAACATTTTTCAATTTTTATTTTTTTAAAGATTTTTTTAATTAATTAAAAATTTTAAAATAATCAAAGAAACACATAAAAAGGAAAAGATACTGTCAGAACTGCTCTTAATCGAGACTTCATTGAAACAGCTGTCATCTAGTACAAATATATAGCAATAAAATTAATGTGGAAAGCAGTTCAAAATATATGATACAATTATATTATTATGTTATACTTATTATGATTTCTATTCTTTTTTTTATTTTTTTTTTTACTTTTTTACTGCTTATAAATATCACAAATATCCAATTCTTTTCTAGTTGTAAAAATACCTAGCAATAAAATAATGTGAAAAGCAGCTCAAAATATTTGATAAGATATGAAAGAGATTAATTTTTTTGTTATAGGTTTATTATATTATATTATATGAAATTATCATATTACATTACATTACATTATATTATAATTTTTTCTTTTTTTCCTTGCATTTCCAAAACAATAAAATTGTAACATGTAAAAATATAGCAAACTGCTTATAAATATCACAAATATCCAATTATTTTCTAGTTGTCATCTAGTAAAAAGATCTGGCAATAAAATAATGTGGAAAGCAGCTCAAAATATTTGGTAAGATATGAACGAGATCTAAATTTTGTTATATGGGTTTATAATATTATAGTAAATTATCATATTATAATATTATGAATTTATTGCATTTTTGAAATATTTGATAAGATATGAAAGAGATAATTTTTTGTTATATAGTTTTATAATATTATAATAAATGATCATATTATATTACATTATAATATATTTATCTTTTTTTTATTGCATTTACAAAACAATGAAACCGTAACATTTAAAACTATAGCAAACTACTTATAAATATTCGAAATATTCAATTATTTTCTAGTTGTCGTCTAGTAAAAATATCTAGCAATAAAATGTGGAAAGCAGCTCAAAATATTTAGTTAAAAATGAAAGATCTAATATTATCATATTATATTACATTATATTTATTATGATTGTTTTTTTATTGCATTTCTAAAACAATGAAACCATATTTATAAGCACTGCTTATAAATAGTACAATTATCCAATTATGTTTACAATACAAAACACAATATCATCCTGTAAATAATAATTTAACAGATGAAATTAAGTATGACCAATATCAAATACCTAGAAAACCAAACTTTCTACTATAAATACGACTTTCACTGATTTTGTCAAATTCTGTTGCACTGACCATAACAGGACTAGATTAAAAATATAAACCCCTTTTTGACAACTTTAAAGTCTTATTAACCCCTGCTCCTCTTCAACAGGCCTTTAAAGGGGAATCTCTGCCACAAACTGGAACCAGATTCTCTTTTGGACATAATTTGCTCACGTTTCCCCGAGGAGACTTACCGTAAGATCAGATTGGATGCATTTGTCACCGGATACGATGAACATGGTGGATGATGGCTGCCTCTCGACGGACAACTACCACGATCTGGGTAAAGGCGGCGTGTCGGGGATGGGAGGCCGCGTCCACAGCATCGACGTCATTCTGGGCTTCAGTAAGGACCAGGATCCTCTGCTCAACCCGATCGGGCTGGTCGGCACACACAAAGTGGACGGAGTAGATCTGGGAGAAGAGGACAAACAAGTAGTCTCTGACCCCTACGCTCACCTGCAAAATCTTCCAGATAATTCACAGCAGTCTGCGTATCACGGTGAGAATCAATCGCTTTATTAAATCACGTCTCACTTTATAGAAAGTGAAAATAACATGACACATAAAGACACAGTAGTTGCTGAGATGATGCCAGCCCTGAAACAACATACAGCACTACACAATTTTGCTACAAGTTTGATTGCAACACATAATCATTACTATTAATAGTGTTCATCATCTGTTTGATTACACCATTACTGATTTTAACATACATCTATAGTATATGTACATCGACTTGACCCACAGTAGTCACCACTAGTAAGCTACTAAATATATTGTAGTAACCTACATTTTTGCAACGATTTGTATCGTGAAAAGCACTATACATATAAACTTAAAAAAAAAAAAAGTTGCACAGAAATACAATTGTAAAAAGTTACATACACCTTGCAGAATCTGCAAAATTTTAATTATTTTACCAAAATAAGAGGGATCATACAAAATGCATGTTATTTTTTATTTAGCACTGACCTGAATAAGATATTTCACTTAGAAGTAGTTTACATCAGTGTTGTTTTCGTCAACGATGACGATGACTTTTTTTCATGATGATAACGAGACGATGACGAGATAAAAATGGCTCGTTGATGACTAAAACATGACGAGACGTGTGTGAGTTTTCGTTGACGAGACGAGAATAGACGAAAATGTTAGTGGGTGGTCCGTTAGACGTTTAAAATGCATGACATTTCTGCTTATTGTGCATGCCAATTAAAACCCGAAAAATTATCTGCCGCTATGGCAAGCCGTTTTAGCATTCTATCCTTGTTTGGTTACGCTCAACACGTCACATTGTTGTCACTCAGACAGACAGACAATTAACCATGATGGCGGCAGTTTGCACATTATTTCAAATATATGTCTTTTATGTCTAAAACCATTCCTTCATTATTGTAATTATTGGTGAAAATAGTCGATCCGGAAGCTCACATTGTGTTGAACTATAGATCTGCTATTTTCACAACTTATAAGTGACACTACCCAACAGCAAAATACTTACTGACCTACATTAATTTGTTAAAAGACTACTTTTCCCCCTTTTTTTGACTAAAACTAGACTAAAACCTTTTTGACTTTTCGTCGACTAAAATTGGACTAAAACTATCACATATAGAAGTGACTAAAATTTGACTAAAACTAATAAGCATTTTAGTCCAAAAGACTAAGACTAAATCTAAGATGGTTGTCAAAAACAACACTGGTTTACATATAGTCCACAAGAGAAAATAATAGCTGAATTTATATAAGTGGCCCATACACTTGATTCTTAATACTGTGCTGTTACCAGAATGATCCACAGCTGTGTTTTCATGAGTCCCTTGTTTGTCCTGAACAGTTAAACTGTCTGCTGTTCTTCAGAAAAATCCTTCAGGTTCCACAAATTCTTTGGTTTTCCAGCATTTTGTGTGTTTGAACCCTTTCCAACAATGACTGTCTGATTCTGAGATCCATCTTTTCACACTGAGGACAACTGAGGGACTCATATGCAACTATTACAGAAGGGTCAAAACACTCACTGATGCTCCAGAAGGAAAAAGCATGCATTAAGAGCCGGCGGTGAAAACTTTGAACAGAATGAAAATGTGTAAATTTTTCTTACTTTGCCTAAATATCATATTTTTTAAATTTAGTACTGCCCTTCAGAGGCTACAGAAGATACTTACATGTTTCCCAGAAGACAAAATTAGTTAAATTTACCCTGAACTTCAAATTCAAAAAGTTTTCACCCCCGGCTCTTAATGCATGGTTTTTCCTTCTGGAGCATCAGTGAGTGTTTGAACCTTCTGTAATAGTTGCATATGAGTCTCTCAGTTGTCCTCAGTGTGAAAAGATGGATCTCAAAATCATACAGTCATTGTTGGAAAGGGTTCAAATACACAAAAATGCTGAAAAACCAAAGAATTTGTGGGACCTGAAGGATTTTTCTGAAGAACAGCAGGCAGTTTAACTGTTCAGGACAAACTCATGAACAACTATTACTAAACAAAAAAAAAAACAGCTGTAGATCATTCAGGTAACAACACAGTATTAAGAATCAAGTGTATGTAAACTTTTGAACGGGTCATTTTTATAAATTCAACTACTATTTTCTCTTGTGGACTATATTTAAACATCTTTTATGTGAAATAATAACTTGCATGCATTGATCCCTCTTATTTTGGTAAAATAATTAGCAGTTTGCAGATTCTGCAAGGTGTATGTAAACTTTTGACTTCAACTGACTGGCTCAATGCAAAAAGTTCTTTACAATGACATGACAAAAATACATTGGATATATTACTGATGCATTTGCTCATGTGAAACTCATAGAGGTTTCTACTATCTTGCATGATCTTCTGGTCTCCTAAATCTCCTTCAGTGTTAGTATGTGGGTTTTTTCACCTGTTTAAGTCTGATGAGCACACCTTTTCCCAAACAAGACACTTGATTTGAAGACTGACTTATACTGCAAGAGATGAAATGCACACCAAAATATAATGCTTAGGTTGTTTTGAAGGTATAAAAGACAAATGAATTAATGTCAAATGCATGTTTATTAGAAAATGGGTTATAAAGAATGTATAATATTTTGTCTAAATAAATCTAAATAATTTTCATACTTGTGATGAAAATCAAGCCAAACATACTAAGAATTTTTTATTTGCATTTATTAATTTGTTAATTGATTTATTTTTTACTTTATAATTAATTAATTAGTTTATTCAGTTTAATTTTTTTTTTTTTTTTTTTTTTTTTTTTTGCAGTGTAGTCTAAATAGTTAGTAGTCTTGCAATCTGGTCACTTGATTAAATAAAAATATCAATTAATTATTCCACAGGCCTCTATTCTGATTTATTTATTGGTGGGTTTAAATAAATAAATAATTGTATTTACCTATATATATTTGCATAGTCTGATAAATAATAATTATTGTAAATAGTGATCTCAATGACAGTTTATTACTGATATCTATAGGATATAGTGGTATTTTGTTAAACCTTGTGCACCTGTATGGTGGTTGGTTCAATTCATCACCATATTACTCTGATATTGTGTTTACGTTTCACAGGATTAATAGCAAAAATAATGAAACAAACTTACAAACTAGACATGAGTGTCACTGCAGCTGGTGCGTCTAGTTTATGAAAGTTGTGTACAGCACGATGTTTAACACTTGCTAACACTGAACTGTGATCTGATTCTAATCCTGCCTAACTTAATTAGATTCAACCTGGATCTGCCCCACTTCAACATGTGGCGCGCTTTTGCTCTTAGCTGTTTCTGCGAAATGAAAATCTCTGCTGTTGTCAGGCTGGTCGGCCACTCTTGGTCAAAACGCTGCGGTATTGAGTGAACCTCTTAACGGTTGGATTAGCGATCTTGGCTGCATGAGGTCCACAGGTTTAACCGGTGACATCTGCTTGCTGGATTACTGGGAGAACTTACGTACCATGACAGAAGTGATGGAACTCCCAAATCTTTAGTTTTCTAGGAATTCGTAAAATCGAAAGGTTAACATCTGACTCTGTCACTGCACCATTTGGTAAAGGAACAAGAACATTTAAGTAGTTTTATTAATGGTGCTTGTAAAGGGATAGTTCATCCAATTCTGTCATCATCTACTCACCCTCAAGTTGTTCCAAGCCTGTATGAGTTTTTTTTTTTCTGTTTAGAAGAATGTTGGTGGCCAAACATCAATGGTGAAATGGTAGCCATTGACTTTCATAGTGTTTTTTCCATACTATGAAAGTCAATGGCTACTGGCAACTGTTACTCAACGTTGTTCAAAATATTTCCTTTTGTGTTCAAATGAACAGATAAAAATGATAAAAGAATTTTCATTTTTGGGTGAACTATCCTATTAAGTCTCCACATTTTTACCTGCATCATTTGTGCTTCAGGCGTAAATATTTCCTCAAATCACGTGTCCTGTTGAGGACAAGTGTGCTGTTACTTTATAAGTGATCAAATACACCTGTTTCAATGATAAAACAGGTAAGAAAGTAATCAGACAGACTTTGAAGGAGGAACTCGAGTCATATTATACCCTAGCAACCACATAAAACAGTCTAGCAACTTTTTACAATGCCCTAGAAATCACCCAGAACATTCTAGCAACACCCTAGAAACCACCCAAAACACTCAGCCAAAAACAACCTACCGACCATCTAGCAACACCTTAAAAACCACCTAAATACCTTACCGACAACCTAACAACACACTAGAAACCACCCAGAATATTCTACGAAAAACATACTACCGACCACCTAGCAACACCCTAGAAACCACCCGAACATTTTACAGACCACCTAGCGACACCCTAGAAACCACCCAAAACATTTCAGCAACTACATAGCAACACCCTAGAAACCACCCAAAACACTCTACCAAAAACAACCTACCAACCACCTAGCAACATGCTAGAAATCACCCAGAGTATTCTACCAAAAACACCTTACCGACAACCTAATAACACCCTTGAAACTACCTAAACACCTTACTGACAACCTAGCAACACTCTAGAAACCACCCAGAACACCCTACTGACCACCTAGTGACACACTGGAAAACACCCATTTCGACCACCTAGCAACAGCCTAGAAACCACCCAAAACACCCATTCGACCACCTAGCAAAACCCTAGAAACCACTCAAAAACACTATCAAAAACACCCTACACGTAGCAACACCCTAGAAACTACCCAAACAATCTACCAAAAACAACCTACCGACCACCTAGCAAATGACCCAACCACCTTACCGACAACTTACCAACACACTAGAAACCACCCAGAACAGCATACCAACCACCTAGTAACACACTAGAAAACACCTTAGTGACACCCTAAAAATCACCTAAAACATCCTACAGACCACCTAGCAACACTCTAGAAACCAAGCAGAACACCATACCGACAACCTAGCAACACCCTAGAAACCACCCAAAACACCCATTCGACCACCTAGCAAAACCCTAGAAACCACCCAAAAACACTATCAAAAACACCCTACACGTAGCAACACCCAAGAAACTACCCAAACACCTTACTGACAATCTAGTAACACTCTAGAAACCACCCAGAACATTCGAGCAACACCCTAGAAACTACCCCAAACAATCTACCAAAAACAACCTACCGACCACCTAGCAACATCCTATAAATGACCCAACCACCTTACCGACAACTTACCAACACACTAGAAACCACCCAGAACAGCATACCAACCACCTAGTAACACACTAGAAAACACCTTAGTGACACCCTAAAAATCACCTAAAACATCCTACAGACCACCTAGCAACACTCTAGAAACCAAGCAGAACACCATACCGACAACCTAGCAACACCCTAGAAACCATCCAAAACACCCTAACGACACCCTAGAAACCATTCAAAATACCTAATCGACAACCTTACAACACCCTAGAAACCACCTTAAACATCCTACAGACCACCTAGCAACACTGTAAAAACCATCCTAAACACTCCATCGAAAACAACCTACTGACCACCTAGCAACACCCTAGAAACCACCCAGAACACCCTACCAACCACCTATCAATGCCCTAGAAACTACCCAAAACACCCTAACGACCACCTACCAACACCCTAGAAACCACCCAAAACACCATACCAACCACCTAGCAACACCCTAGAAATCACCCAAAACACTCTACTAAAACACTATATCGACCACCTAGCAACACCCTAGAAACTACCCAAAAGACTGTAGCAAATACCTAGCAATGTTGTGATAACCACCCAGAAAACCCTACCAACCTCCTAGCAACCAGAACCATCCAGAACTATCTAGCAACTACCTAGCAACCACTCATAAAACCCTAGAAGCTTATTAGTAATCCTGTCATTAATTCTTTAAAGAAATTTACCTGGCTAATAAAGAGCGCTCTGTTCATCCTGTGCTGCAGATACTGGACTGTTCTCCACAGAGAAGTGTGACGCAGATTTGGGAGATCCACGGAGCAGTGTGGAGAGCGACAGCCGCTCCCCGGATGCTCCCGATGAGGATCAACCTAAAAAGAAACACAGACGCAACAGAACCACCTTCACCACCTATCAGTTACACGAGCTGGAGCGCGCCTTTGAGAAATCCCACTACCCAGATGTGTACAGTCGAGAAGAGCTGGCTATGAAAGTCAACCTCCCAGAAGTTCGCGTTCAGGTAAGCTTTAAGCGACGCAAGCCGGGTCATTTAATGGTATTAGATAAACATAGTGATCAATGTAATTGTATTTCATTACAACCTTGACTTCAGGGTTATTTTAATGGACTTAGGTTGATAGGCAGTGCTTACTTGTAAATTGTAATCTGATTCCAAATTACATGACAAAATTGCAGTTAGTAACATAATCCATTACATTACACATTTTAAGTAATATAATTGGATTACTTTGTGATTACTTTTAGATTACTTTTGACATACAATACCAGGCACAAGTTTTTAAAGAGTAAGATTTTTAATGTTTTTTTTTTTTAAACGTCTCTTCTGCTCACCAAGCTTGCATTTGTTTGATTCAAAATACAGCAAAATAAATTTTAAAATAAAATAACTTTTTTCTATTTGAATATATTGTAAAAATTAATTTATTCCTGTGATCTAAGCAAAATTTTCAGCATCAATACTCTTCAGTGTCACATAATCCTTCAGAAACCATTCTAATATGCTGATTTGCTGCTCAAAAAATATTCTTATTCTTAATATTTAAAACAATTTTCTTTGATTCTTTGATGAATAGAAAGATCCAAATATCTTTTTTTGTTTGAAAAGAAATTATAGAAATTAATACTTTCTATTAGCAAGGATGCTTAAAGTGATCAAAAGTGATGATAAAGACATTTATAATGTTACAAGTTTTCTATTTCAGATAAATGCTATTCTTCTGAACTTTCTATTCATTCAATTCTACTCAGCTGTTTTCAAAATTTTGTGAATTTAATAAAAAGCTAATAATTAAAATCATAAAAATGTAGAATGGAAATAAATCATTTTAAAATGGCAACAATAAAAATAAAACACTTACTAAGAAGATTTAATATTTAATTTGTTCACCTGCATACAATTTCTGTGAAACTGAGATTTATACATTATCTGAAATAGCTTTCTATGATATATGGTTTGTTAGAATAGGACAATATTTGGCCGAGATACAACTATTTGAAAATCTGGAATCTGAAAATTGACTTTAAAGTTGTCCAAATGAAGTTCTTAGCAATGCATATTACTAATCAAAAATTAAGCAGCAGGCTATTTTAGAAATTAAAATGTAAAAGATTTAGGGAAGAATTGGAAACCCTGTAACTTCTGCGTAATGTCCAAGCAGGAATACCAGCACGGCATGTGATGTACTCTTGGCAAGCTCCATTTATAAGTAGTATGCTGGTACAGGAAGCTCACTGACCTAGAAAAGTAGCTCAAACAACAAACATGACTATAAGTTCATTCAAATTCATTCATTCATGCTTTTAAACTCTCTAGCACACTCACCTTAGACTTCTGTGGAGTGAGTTGAAATGAGTTTCTGTGCCAGTTAACATTATGAGGTTGAGTCTAAACAGTTCTCAACTTTATTCTGTCATCCAGGTGTGGTTCCAGAATCGGCGTGCAAAATGGCGGCGACAAGAAAAAATGGACACAGGAACCATGAAGCTCCACGACTCGCCTATGCTTTCTTTCAACCGACCAGCAATGGCGCCCAACGTAGGACCCATGACTAATTCTCTTCCTCTGGACCCCTGGTTGTCCTCGCCGCTCTCCAGTGCCACTCCCATGCACAGCATCCCGGGCTTCATGGGACCAGGCCAAAGCCTCCAGCCCACCTATACGGGCCACCCTGGCTTTCTGAACACTTCTCCAGGCATGGTGCAGGGAATGCAACCCATGCCGCCTCCTCCTTACCAGTGTCCCCCCGCATTTAATGACAAATACCCACTGGATGACGTGGACCGCAGCTCTAGTATCGCAGCCTTGAGAATGAAGGCCAAGGAGCACATTCAGTCCATGGACAAAACCTGGCAACCCATGTAATGGAAAAATGGGGAGCGTTATGATATTTTATTGGGATCTCATAGACATTTGAATGCATTTTTAGAAATGACCAGCATCGGATCATTAGGATTAGGGTTCACCCACATTCAAACTTGTACTCATTAATAAAAAAAAAAAACACAATTTGATTTGGAGGACCTTTGAGGATATCTTCATAAAACAACATGCTTGGATTTACACCGATTGTCAAACCTGCTTGGTGCATTGGTTTTGTTTTGCAACAAACAGGGTTGCCAAGCCCAAAAGGTAATTTTGACAGAAAACCATGGAAAAAAACGTGTTTGGACTAGTTTTGAATAGCAATTGGGCTGGTTTTGTTTTGCAGACCTGGCAACCATGGCCACAAAGCACATAGAGTTTGGGATCACGGCATCTATAGTAAGCCGTTTCTTATTTCTTACCTGCAAATGTTGGGCGCCTTGCGATTCTTGGTTTCAGATGGTGCTTCTCTGCTCCTCCAGGTTGAAGACTCGTGGTTTGGTACGTTGGGAATTTAACAGGACAGCGCAGCTCAGGACAACTGATACCTCAATGCCTGTTCAAAGGTTAAATTCATTAAATTCAAGAAATCTAGAGTCTAGTAACAGAATGTGTTTTATTGAATTGTAACTTTACATAAGTGAAAATTGTTTCTAAATCATCAATAATCACGTTTTTCATGCCGGAATCCTGTTTGCCATTCGACAAGATCGTATAATCATATAAAATGAGTGTGAGGTTTAATGTTTCAGTGTTTCTAGAATGTTTTCAATCAGTGAATGTGAAAAGTCTCAACAGGTAAATTTTCTGAAGACAGTATGTTATATTTCACCCCTAAAACAAAAGAATGGTATAAGAAATTATATTTTGAACAAAGCAAATTAAGGCTATTTTATTATGTATTTCTGACCACAAATTATATTATAAAATAACTAACTAAATAAAATATATTTAAATAATTCCTCAAACACTTTTTTTTAAATCATACTAAATAAGCATCAATCAAATTCAAAATAATGAGTACTATTTATATTAAATAATATTAATTGCTATTAAATATATTATATAATATATATTAGTATTATTATTAAATAATTATTTAAATAAAATACGTTTAAATAATACATAATTATTCTTATTGCCTTAAAAAATGGCTTCAAATCATTTAATAATTTATAATTTCTTGTCATTTTCTTTTGATTTTGGGCTGAAATATGACTTTGGCACTTCACATTTGTCACCCTGGACCACAAAACCAGTCATAAGGGTCAATTTCTTTGAAACTGAGAATTATACATCATAAATACATACATAAATAAGCTTTCCATTGATGTATGGTTTGTTAGGATAGGACAATATTTGATTGAGATACAACTATTTGAAAATCTGAGGGTGCAGTAAAATCAAAATATTGAGAAAATCACCTTTAAAGTTGTCCAAATAAAGTTCTTAGCAATGCATATTACGAATCAAAAATTAATTTTTGATATTTTATGGTAGGAAATGTACAAAATATCTTAATGGGACATGATCTGTACTTAATATCCTAATGATTTTTGGCATAAAATAAAAATTGATAATACAGTGTATTGTTGTCTATTGCTACAAATATACCCATACTACTTACGACTGGTTTTGTGGTCCAGGGTCACATTTTTCAGACTCATCCCAGTGATGGAAGCTGATTATCACTTTGCAAACTTTGCATTATTAGTGTCACAGCTTACCCCAAATAGCACATCCACAGCCAACAGGCAGATTAAATTGTAATTTGTTCCTGGAGTCAGAGCTGTTGTTGTTATTGGCACGGTCCTCTTTAAGCAGTTAAAGGGATAGTTCACCCAAAAATGAAAATTTGATGTTTATCTGCTTACCCCCAGGGCATCCAAGATGTAGATGACTTGGTTTCTTCAGAAAAACACAAACGAAGATTTTTAACGAAAACTGGTGCAGTCTGTCAGTCATATAGGCCTAGTTCATATTTTTGTTTACTTTTAAAGGTTTGGTGCCCATCCACCTCCATTATATGGCTGGCACCGGTTTTCGTTAAAAATCTTCGTTTGTGTTCTGCTGAGGAACAAAGTCACCTACATCTTGGATGCCCTGGGGGTAAGCAGATAAACATCAAATTTTCATTTTTGGGTGAACTATCCCTTTAAGACATTACATCCTGAAACGAAGGTAAGAACAGCATGTAAAAACAATCACATTCACAACTGCTTAGCAGAAGCACATGCAATGCATACACATTCTATTTTAGACACAAGTCCCACTAAAAATTATGTCATTGCATTAGATAAGAAAATTTCAAAGCAAATAACACATCTATCGAAAAAGATGACTAGAGATGACCAAAACACAAGTTGATTGAAAGCAATTGAGCATGAATGATTGATTCGTTGATCTACTAATATTCACACATTTAAAGGAGTAGTTCACTTCCAGAACAAATATTTACAGATAATGTACTCACCCCCTTGTCATTCAAGATGTTAATGTCTTTCTTTCTTCAGTCGTGAAGAAATTACGTTTTTGGAGGAAAACATTTCAAGATTCCTCTTCATATAATGGACTTCTGTTTAAACTTCCAAAATGCAATTTTATATTCAGCTTTAAAAGGCTCAAAACGATCCCAGCCAAGGAATTGGCTTATCTGCTGAAACAATCGGTTATTTTCTAAAAGAAATTACAATTTATATACTTTTTAACCTCAAACACTCATCTTGGCTAGGTCTGTGTGAACTAGGGCTGCTCAATTTTGGCAAAAATCCTAAGCACGATTATTTTAGTCAATATTGTAATCACGATTATTTAACACGATTATGCCTGGGTCCAAAACTTTATATTCATGATTAATTTAAAAATAGCAATACAGCAGATATATATATATATATATATATATATATATAGATATATATATATATATATATATATATATATATATATATATATATATAAATAATATGCAAAGCTAAAGTAGTCTAACAATAGAATGTAAAATAAAACAGCGTCTTAACTGTAATAGTTAAACATGCTTTGTTTCTCATTAAAACTACAAAAGTGACTTTTCTCTTTGTATTTTTTACATTTTATTAATATTAAGCACATGAGACGGCAGAAGGAATATTAATTGTTGCCGCTTTAAGCACACGGATCCAATATACTGTTACAGACGTATTTTCATTCTCAACTGTTTATGATCATTTAAGACATAACTGACAAGAGTTTACATGAATAATCACCAAGCGCCTCATTTTGAAATATTTTTGTGTGTATTTAGGTGCACCTTGAGTTAAAAGATAATTTCCATGTCCGTGTTCTGCTCCGTCTCTCAGTGCAAACACAGAACAGCGCAAGTTCTCTTACGCGCTTTTACAAGCACTTCATCAAAGAAACATTATGAGACGTTTTATGAAAGTCACGTTACATGACTTTGCTGATTTGCATGTGAAATTAGGCTTTTATGGAGGAGCAAAAGCGCACCACTGAAAAAGGGGGCGGAATTGGCCACAATAATCTCTTCATCTCGATTACTGCATTTTCATGATTGTTTGAAGCAGAAATCGAAATCGAAACCGAATTTCGATTAATCGCACAGCCCTAGTGTGAACTCTGCTTAGGTAATGTCTCAAAACTCCATCTCATTCTCTCCTCCAACTTCAAAATCCAAAATCGTCCTACTTTACATCGCTGTTTTACCTTTTCAGCGATGTAGGATGATTTTGAAGTTGGAGGAGAAAATGAGATGGGAGTTTTGAGACATACCCTAACTGTCTTGAACCAGAAAAAACAGTTCATGCAGACCTAGACAAGTTGAGCATTTGAAGTTAAAAAGTATATAAATTGTAAATTTTCTTAGAAAATAACTGATCATTTCACTTATTCCTCGACTAAAGCTGCATTTAAACTGCATTTTGGAAGTTCAAACTCAGGGGCACCATAGAAGTCCACTATATGGAGAGAAATCCTGGAATATTTTTCTCAAAAAACATACTTTCTTTACGATTGAAGAAAGAAAGACATGAACATCTTGGATGACAAGGGGTGAGTACATTATCTGTAAATTTTTGTTCCAGAAGTGAACTACTCCTTTAAGTGTGACTGAAGGGAAAATATACTTGTACAGTTTGACATACTGTCTAAGCAGTGATTTCTCAGTCAGACTTGTCAGCACAGAAACTTTGTGAGGTCATTAGCAGATTGTGTTGCTGTCGTAGCAGGTGTGTGTGTGTGCGAGGACGCGGAATGAGCGGCTCCCCGCCGGGACTCTTCATTGTTTCAGATTATCGATCGCCCCTCTGCTCTGAACTAAAGGGCGTCCCAGCCAGGTGCCAGAACTGCTGCATGTCATTTAAATGTGCAAACATTGTCCTTCGAATCGATCTGAGAAACAAACGGTGTCTTGTATTGCTTTTCGATTCTAACCGATGGTTTCATTTTACTTTGAATACTTTGTAACTATGCAAAGAGACAAAATGCATATCATGATCCATTACACACGTTTTTTTTTATGCACTGAGGATGCAAATGATACAAAAAACCTTGAAGTTGGATGCAAGAACACAATTCATTCATATGTTTGACATGTTTATTTTGTAGGTGTGTATTCAAGAGTATTAATAAAATAGAGTTCTTATTAAAGCACGGTTTATGGATTTCTGTGAACTGCGATGAAGCCAAAGAAGATAGTATTTTCTTTAAAGATGTGTACATTTAGATGTAATAGGAGTGGATTTTGTCACAATCGTTGCAGCTTTATCATATTTCGATATGCATATAAATTGTTATTATGTTTGTTACGGTGTTTTGGGGGGCGGGACAATTGAATGTTATTAAATAGTTTTTTTGAGATGCATTTGTTGAATTGTTTTGCACTAACAATTGAAATAAAGATGAATAATAAAAATGCATGACTGGTTGCCTTTTATAATTAATATAAGGTTCATTCTCTGTAACATTTCAACTTTTTTTTCAACTACATATGATTCATTTTCTGAATACCTCACATAATTAGACACATATCAAACCTCCAAAAAACACATTTTCCCACCTCAGGCATTAACAACCTTTTTTATTTTTGGTTTTTATGAGATTTATACACTTTTTAAAATTTTATTTAATTCTAAACCCTTTAATGGACAAAATGGGATTGGTGTAAAAAGGATTTTAAACAGAACTTGTTATAAAACAAGCATGCTCATCAATGGATTCTCTGCAGTGAATGAGTGCCGTCAGGATGAGAGTCCAAACAGCTAATAAAAACATCACAATAATCCACAGAAAGAAACGAATCCATCAAGACATTTTTAACTACAAACCACTGTTTCCAGCTAAAATACAAGCCCAAAATCCATAATGACGCTTTCTGTAGTGAAAAAAGTCATCTAGACTCATTTAGGAGAGAAATCTGCACAGATCAAGCACCGTTTACAAGTGAAACACCGTCAAAAATTGCTCTAAAAGGGGCAACACGAGATTTTCTTTTTTTTTTTTCACTGGAGGAAGCATTATTATGGATTATGGAAACAACATTTTGAAGTTAAAAATGTCTTAAAGATGGATTTGTTTTTTACAAACACGCATCTTTTCACTTTTCTTGACATTAACCGATAGATTATAGTAGTGTGGATTACTTCTGGATTATTGTAATGTTTTTATCAGCTGTTAAGAGTCTCATTCTGATGGGAAACTCACAAAAATGCTAATTTTCTGAAAATCAACTGAAAGTCTACTCACTCTCAGGCCATCCAAGATATAGATGAGTTTGTTTGTTCATCAGATTTGGAGAAATGTAGCATTCCATCACTTGCTCACCAATGGATCCACTGCACTGAATGGGTGCCGTCAGAATGTTTAAACAGTGGATAAAAACATCACAATATAGTAAGATAAGTACTTACTATAATAATAATAATAATAATAATAATAATAATAATAATAAGTAATCCACACCACTCCAGTCCATCAGTCAACATCTTGAGAAGCGAAAAGCTGTGTTTGTCAGAAACAAAACTATCATTAAGTTTTTAACCACAAACCGCTGTTTCCGGCTAAAATACGAGTCAAAAATGCATAATGACGCTTTCTCCTCTAGTCTGAATCAGGAGAGAAATCTGCACAGATCATGCACCGTTTACAGGTAAAACACAGTCCAACACAGTTCTAAACAAATATGTAGGTGGATTTTAATGTGAGAGGCAACAAGAGATGGCCTTTTTTCACTGGAGGAAGTATTACTATGGATTAGGAAAATAACAGTTTGAGGTTAGAAATGTCTTAAAGATTCATTCTCAGGACATCCAAGATGTGGATGAGTTTGTTTGTTCATCAGATATGGAGAAATATAGCATTCCATCACTTGCTCACCAATGGATCCTTTGCAGTGAATGGGTGCCAGTGAATTGGCTGATAAAAAAAGAATAACAACACTATAATCGACAAGTAATCCACACCACTCCAGTCCATCAGTTTAAATCTTGAGAAGAGAAAAGCTATATGTTTGTAAAAACAAAACAAAACAACAACACCGTAATTAAGGCCAAATTAAGTTTTTGGCCAAAAATACAATTCCATACTCCATAATAATGCTTTCTCCAGTGGAAAAGTCCAACTCCTGTTTTCTCTCACATCAAAATCCACACGCATATTTGTTTAGAGCTGTTTTGGCTTGTAAACGGTGCTTGATCTGTACAGATTTCTCTCCTGATTCAAAAGATGAACACTGGAAGAAGCGTTATTTAAGCAACGATTTTAATTTAAAAACATCTCAATGATGGATTTGTGTTCTTACAAACATGCAGCTTTTCACTTCTCAAGATGTTAACTGATGGACTGGAGTGGTGTGGATTATTGTGATGTTTTTATCAAATGTTTGGACTCTCATTCTGACGGCACCCATTTACTTTACTTACATTTAATTCATGCATTTATCATTTCGAGCTTAGACTATTGCAACTCGTTATATTATGGTGCTCAAATTAAAGTTAAGATAGACTGCAGATGGTCCAGAATGCGGCTGCGAGATTGCTTACAAGCACTTGCAAATTCGATCATATTACTCGGGTGTTAAAATCATTGCATTGGTTGCCTGTTACTTTTAGGATTCATTTAAAAATTGTATTATTTGTATTTAAATCCCTACATGGTTTAGCCCCATCTTATATTGCTGATCTAATCCAGGAACAAAAGTCAACGAGATCATTAGGATCTCAATCACAGAAACTTCTTGTTGTTCCTCGGTCTAAGATGAAGTCTAGAGGGGATCGCACTTTTGCGGTCGCCGCCCTTAAATTATGGAATAGTTTACCTTTATATATTAGGGACCTTCCTACGCTTGGCCAGTTTAAAAGCCATTTGAAAACATATTTGTGACCCTGGACCACAAAACCAGTCATAAGGTTAAATTTGACAAAACTGAGATTTATACATCATATGAAAGCTCAATAAATAAGCTTTCTATTGATGTATGGTTTGTTAGGATAGGACAATATTTGACTGAGATACATCTATTTGAAATCAGAAATCTGAGGATGCAAAAAAAAATCAAAAAGACTGAGAAAATCACCTTTAAAGTTGTCCAAATTAGGTTCTTAACAATGCATATTACAAATCAAAAATTACATTTTGATATGTTTACAGTAGGAATTTTACAAAAAATCTTCATGGAACATGAACTTTACTTAATTTCTTAATGATTTTTGGCATAAAAGAAAAATCTAAAATTTTGACCCATGCAATGTATTTTTGGCTATTGCTACAACTATACCCCAGCGACTTAAGACTGGTTTTGTGCTCCAGTGTCACATATTTTTTTATGATCAAGATAAGTGCGAAGGGTGCTAGTGTCATTTATTTCTTTTTTATGAAAGATGTTTTTTGACTGTTTTATTATTTTTATATTACTTATTTAGATATATGGGTATGCATTTTCTTTTACTCGTTTTTCTCTGCTCATTGTGTTACTGCTTGTACAGCACTATGGTCAACATTGTTGTTTTATTCAGTGCTTTAGAAATAAATTTGAACTTTGAACTTACTCCAGAGGATCCATTGGTGAGCAAGTGATGCAATGCTACATTTCTCTAAATTTGATGAATAAACAAACTCATCCACATCCCGGATGGCCTGAGGGCCAAAACATTTTAATCAAATGTAGATTTTTACATGTACTGTTCCTTTAAATATCACACATAAAATTAAGCCATTGAGCTCAACTAGCGACTCAAAGAGTTTTCCCCCTCATTAGTGAGCGTGTTCAGTGGCCCTGACTAGGTTTTGGGTGTAGTGACCTGTCCTCGCCTGCCCTCGCAGGTTAACGGCACCAAGCCAGCCTGTTAAGAAGATGAGCCGGCCGTCCATCAGCCCTCCGCAGGGGACGGAGCGATGGGGGCAGCTCTTCACCCCTACGATCCGGCCTAATTGCCCCATCTTCTGCTGCTGGTTTCCATGCTGCAGTGACACAAAACACACACACAAACATATGGTCTTCTTAAATCAAATTACATAACATCACAGAGTTTAATACATTAATGCAATGTAGAATAAACACATTTACATGAACTATTCCCTTTTTCAAGACAGAATAGTAAATAGAAGTATGGGAATTTATTTATTTTAGTTATAATGTAAAATGAATCTTCTTGTGATGTTGTTAAACTGGCTGTCAAGACGTCCTGTGACATGACCTGTGACGAGTGTCGGCTGACGAATGTGAAGTAAAGGTCAGTGAAGAGGTCAGAGGTCAAGAGGTTGACCAGTGCTCATTTTGACAGATGACGTCAGTTCAGGGATTTCTACAAGGATGCTGACTGGTTTAATTAAAGAAATTTAGCTTTAGTTAACAATAAGTGGCAGGTGACTAAAATTAAAGTCTAATTATTTAGCATCTCCAGAATGAATAAAAATGCCTAAAAAAAAAAGAACTAGAGTTATTTTAACAAGAAAATGTGTGGTGCTCATGCATGCAAAACGTTTGTGTTCTGCTAGGTTTCTAGGTACAACAGTTTTTTTTTCCAACAGTTTTTTTTCACTCATTTATTATCCACATAACATAAATTAAAGGTTTAGAGTCTTAGAATATTATCATAACATTGCAAACACTTTTTTTGCTTAGTATTTTTGTTTTCTATTGCAAATATAAAAAATAAAAAATAAATTTTAAAAAATCCTAAATCAATATTTACTGTATTTAATTGAGAAGGTAAATGACTATGTTTAAAAAAAAACAAATCTAAATTCTAAATTAACTTAATTAAACTAAATTAAAAAATATTTTGCTTTCCTTTTTTATTTTGCACAGATTTTCTATATTTTTTCAAAATTAACTGAATTTATGATTAAATTTATGCTTAAAAAAAGAAAAAAAATCTGTCAATGGGGTAGAATATAATCATAATATTGAGAAAGAAAAAAAATTTTAATATTATTTTTTTATTATGAATTACACAAATTGACAGATAAATTTTCTTAACATTTTTTTTAAAATGTGAATGTTTATTTTCCATTGGAATTGCACATATTGACTTTTTTTTATAATTAATTGAGTTTATGATAAAAAAAAAACTAAAAAATATCTCAATTGGGTGTGAAAAAAATGTCCTTTTGAATTCTAGATATTTTTCTTTTCTTTTCTTTTTTTTATTAATTAGGTTTATGCTTAAAACACAACAAATATCCATCAATAAGGTAAGAAAAATAATCTTAATTTAAAAAAAAAAACTTAATTTTGATTTTTTTTAAATCTTGATTTAACAATGTTTCGATATCTATACTGGAAAACAAGACAAAAATAATGAGTAAGAAAATTCAAGTATTGGCATTAGCTATTGTGAAAAACATATCTGTCTTCCTCAGGTAGAGCTGAAAACTGTTCAGATCTCTTTCACTACAGACCGCAAAAACTGCAACGCTGACCGCGTTATTCACTGCTAAATTTGCGCTTTATTTCCCTGGCTCGGGTGAGGGTCTGATAATAATGAATTGATTGTGTGTGTTTTTCGGTCCTCACGCTGTGCAGGGATCTGGAACTTGGGATGTAGTTAACTCTCTGATTAGAGGAACATGTTCTATGGTGCAAATAATAAGGGAAGCAAGCGGAATTAATCGAGTTTGATTTCTACAGCTTTACAATGTCCTCTTCTCATGCCATAATGAGACGCTTTGGCATGGCGACAGGAGGGGGAGCGAGAACGTGCTTGACCGTTGTTTTCCTTTTTTTTGTGGGTTGTAAGGACATGTGGTATGTTTGAAATCACATCTTGCCATACTTTGAATGAAACTGAATGAACATGAAAACAGCCGGTTTAGAGTTACTGGTGAGAATGAACTTAGAATAATCGCCAGGAGCAATACAGATTTGTACAATGCTGATCTGGATAATAAACAAATCAAAACAGCAACGAAACACAACATTACACACAATTTTATAAAGCTGCTTCACGCAGGACTCAAACCCACAACACAACAGGCTTCAGGATTTGTAGCCACTGGTTTAGCAGAATGCAGATATGCTTCAAAAGATATTGCAAGTTATGTCAAATTTGGCAAAATTGATATCCTCAGATTCGCCATGATCAAAAAATCCACAGACACCAATATAATATATAAGTTATAAGCAAAAATCTCACGACCCATAGGTGGCGCTGTTCCCAAATTTGGCATAGACACTCGGATAATGGTGTTGATGAAGCATACCAAGTTTCATTTCAATTGATCAAAGTTTGGCCAATTTATGGGAAGAATTTGATCAATTTTCTAGGAGGAGTAGCAAAATAAAAACGAATTCTGTACTTTTCAAAGTGGACGCTATTGTAATGGGTGGAGTTTTAATGTAAGCTATTGAATGTGATCAGCATAGAGACAGAGCGCATTTATGCCATGCCCACACCGGGGAAAACAATCCAACGCTCTCCATTGACTTTGTATTGTGGGGAGCTGACTCCTTGTCATTTCTGACTTATAACAAAAAAACAGAACAACGTCTAAAAGCTGCTATGTGACAAGGTGTCCAGTAAACAAGCTAAAAAACACAAAACTACGTTTTATAAGCTGTCGACCCCAAAAAAACAAGTGTTTAAGGGCACAAATAGTTATAGATGTCAGGTTATTTCACGTTGGGCCATTCAGTTGGATCATTTCTCCAACAAAAGGAAGGTAAGGAAAAGGAGCACTGACAGACCAATACAATTCAGTTTCTCAATATATCTCCTCCTTTCAGGGTGGTGAAATAATCCTTTGACATGGTTAAAAATAATGAATGTTTACTGTCGCCGTAAAATTTTCCTCCAGCGGGCGTAGTTCTCAGAGTAATATGACACATTGCGCTCTACTTTTGTGTCCTTAAACACTCGTTTTTTGGGTCAGCAGCTTATAAAAACATAGTTCTGTGTTTTTTAGCTTGTTTACTGTACACCTTGTCTCACAGCAGCTTTTAGACATTGTTCTGATTTTTGTTATAAGTCAGAAATGACAAGGAGGCAGCTCCTCGCAATACAAAGTCAATGGAGAGCACTGGATTGTTTTCCCCTTCCCGGTGGGCGTGGTTTTCAGATTAGTCTCTATGAGGAGTGGAATCAGGTGTACTAAGTTTCATTTTCTAGAATTAGGGATTCAAGAGTTATTACCATTTAAATGCTGAATTTTTGAACTAGTGGTGGTGCTATAGAGTTGGTTCTAGAGACCACAAATTTGGTCAGATCACTATTCATGGCCAGCACTACAAGTGTGCCAAATTTCATCATTTTCCTAAGTTCCATTCATAGGGCTGCCATAGACTCCCATTGGAAGAAAATAATACGGGCGTAACCCCTAATTAGTAAGCTTAATATATATAAAATCAGAATTTATTGGGTACTTCCAATTGAGAGGTGGCTGTCCCGAACCATAACCCCTAAATTTAAACTTATGAAAATTATTAAAATATTTTTTTTTTCATTGTTGTTTTCAAAAGTATCTTTTTGATTCTTTTAAAAAGTGAAGTTCCAAAAAAAACTGTAAATTATGAAACGTCACTACCGAAACAGTGTATGTTTTAGTCTATTGGCAGAGACTGATTTGAACTAAACCCATAAATTTATGATCAGTATATATTCCTGTGTTCCTTTCTTTCATAGCTACAAGGCATAAGTAGATGTCTCATCATTTTGAGATAAATGTGTTCAAAAAGTCTGAAAAATCTGTGTGTAACTTTAAGGAACGTCATCGAACACCTTTTTTCCGCAATTAAGCACACTTTGTTGGGAGACATTCCATAACATTTCGTTTTTATATGTATACCACTGTTCAGAACTGTGCTAACTAACCATGTGTTGATTAATATCTTTCAGCTAGCTTCAAAAGTATCTAAAATTGTCACTGCCGAAACATTTGGTGAAGTTTCAGTAGTGACATCTTTGTTTTTTGGGTGCTATTCCCTAAAACAGTCCTGACCAAAACATGTCATCATTGTTTCAGTAGTGACAAAAGGGAACACAATCCTCATATTTGGGGGAAAGAAACAACATTTTAATACAGTCATGCATATTTTTGGGGGTATTTTAGTATGTTTTAGTAGTGTTTTAGTATGTGACATAACATTCTGTAATGAGATGTGGAATGGATGCCACTAAAGCATTACACTCACTACCAAAACATGGGATGTTTTGTCAAACATAAAGTATACTCAATTATCAACTAAGATGTTATGATAGTTTTTGGTTCAATGCATATTACAAATAATGAATCCTTAACTTTGAAATCAGTATGATCAACTTTTTGCCAAAAATTGGATTTAAAATACAACAAATCTCATAAATTACACTTGAAATGATCTTAAAAATTTAACTGTTAAGGATTTACCATGTAAAAATGTTAATAAAATAGCAAAAATATCTATTTACAATCTAGATGTAAGCTAAATCTTATTGGGTCAATATAACCCTACTAATTAAATTATTATTGCTGTGTTTCAGTAGTGACAAAATTTGGAAAGAAAACACATATTCCAAAACTCTCTTAAAATACAATATGAGAATTAACTGCACGATTACTAGAAATGTGTATCTTGGATATTATACAATTTGCATACATACAAACAGTTAGTATATTCACAACAAACACAGAGTGAAATAATGCACTGCAGTCAACTTGACCTTTCATTTCTAGTGTAAAAAATGACTTCACATTGGATTTCACAATTGCATTTAATATTTATTGCAATAATCATGCAGGAATAATAGCATGGATAGCTATCTTTAATTTAGTCCATAAATTCCCTAGTGAAGAAAAAGGGGAGAGTTTTGATCAGAATGACTAAAGTGAATGGCTAAAAATTAAAACAGAAAATAAAATAACAGAAAATAAAATAAGGCTGTAATTCAGTTTTGGGTTTGATTACTAATGGTGGTCTACACATAATCACTAATGCATCAATGTACAAGCATGTAAAACCAACTTCAAATACCTGATCACAGAGTCATGGCGCCACCTACAACTGCTCAAATGAACTGCACTAACAACTCAGATGACCAAGATCCATGAATCCCCAGTAAATCAACTCTAACAGCATTTGCAAACCATTTGTGACCCTGGAATACAAAACCAGTCATAAGGGTAAATTTTTGGAAATTGTCTGGACCATATTTGGCCGATACAATGATTTGAAAATCTGGAATTTGAGGGTGCAAAAAAATGAAAATATTGAGAAAATCTCCTTTAAAGTTGTCCAAATGAACTTCTTAGCAATGCATATTACTAACCAAAAATTAAGTTTTGATATATTTACAGTAGGAAATTTACAAAATATCTTCATGGAGCATGATCTTTACTTAATATCCTAATGATTTTTGGCATAAAAGAGAAATCGATCATTTTGATCAAAAATACAGTGTATTTTTCACTTACAGTGTTTAATACAGTGAGTGTATTTTTGCTACAAATATACCTGTGCTACTTATGTATGGTTTTGTGGTCTAGGGTCACATTTTACTTTTGTAATATGACAATATTTTAGAGTGATTTTGGAGTTGATTTTATCCATTGGGAATTTATTGCATTGTTTTTTATCATTATTACTTAGATATTTTTTGCAGTGTGCATCTGTGCATGCTTTATGGGTTAATAACACATGCTTTATGGACTAATGATTGCTATGCAAGATGATTCAGTGACTGTTTGCATACATTTTTTTTTTCAGATGAATGTGAAACTGAAGCTGCCACAAGTATGATTCATTAATTAATAATTAATTTTAAAGGGTTAGATAAAAAATGAAATATAAAAAACATTTACTTACCCTCATCTCGCTTGAAAGCATGTATGACTTTCTTTTTCTGTGGAACACAAATAGAGATGTTTAGCAGAATGTCCACACTGCTCTTTCACATACAATGAAAGTAAATGTGACCCTGGACCACAAAACCAGTCATAAGGGTCAATTTTTGGAAATTGAGATTCATGCATCATCTAAATACATACGATTTCCATTGATTAATGGTTGGTTAGGAAAGGATAATATTTGGCTGAGATACATCTATTTGAAAATATTGAAAAAAGTCACCTTTAAAGTTGTCCAAAGTTCTTAGCAATGCATATTACTAATCAAAAGTTAGGTTTTGATATATTTATTTGATATATATATCTTCACGGAACATAATCTTTACTTAATATCCTATTGTATAATATCCTGTTAATATCCTAGCGCCATCTACAAGTGCTCAAGTGAACTGCATTAACAACGCAATTGACCACGATTCATAAATCCCCAGTAAATCAAACCTAACAGCATTTACTAACCATTTTACTTTTGTAATGCAACAATATTAGAGCAAAACAGGATATTCAGTGTGAGAAAATGTAGTAGAGAGTTGATTTAATCCATTTGGACTTTATTGCAAGTCCAAACTGCATTGTTATATATTAGTATTATTTATTTTTTGCAGTGTGCATCTGTGCATGCTTTATGGGCAAATAATTGCTATGCAAGACAATTTGTGACCCTGGAACACAAAGGTAGTCTTAAGTAGCATGGGTATATTTGTGGCAATAGCCAAAAATACATTGTATGGGTCAAAATTATACATTTTTCTTTTATGCCAAAAATCATTAGGATATTAAGTAAAGATCATGTTCCATGACAATATTTTGAAATATTTTGTTCTACCGTAAATATATCAAAACTTAATTTAACCGCTAAAACGTCATGTGGACAACTTTAAAGCAATTTTCACAATATTTTGAGTTCTTTGCAACCTTAGATTTCAGATTTTCAAATAGTTGTATCTCAACCAAATATTGTCCTATCCTAACAAACCATAAATCAAAGGAAAGCTTATTTATATGTATAAATCCATTTTGAAAAAAATGACCCTTATGACTGATTTTTGTTGTCCTGGGTTATATTTTGTGACTGTTTGCAAACATGTTTTCAGATGAATGTAAGACTAAAGCTGCCACAAGTTTGATTGTATTAGTAATAATTCATTTTAAAGAGGTAATTAAAAAAATAAAACATGAAAAATCATTTACTTACCCTAATCTCATTTAAAAGCATGCATGTCTTTCTTTTTCTGTGTAACACAAATTGAGATGTTTAGTAGAATGTCCACACTGCTCTTTCACATACAATGAAAGTGAAAAAGCTCCAAACTGACATAAACTACCTGAAAATGTTACCATTTTTATTATCATGTACCTGAAAGTGTGCATATGTAAAATAATCAGCTTATTTAAATATGCTTCCTTTTCTCCAAGTCCTTTCATTAGATTTATTTCCTAGCCAGAATGACTAAAACTCCTAATATCCAAATATGCATTTATGAACTTTTAGACCTCAAATTTAGATGTATAGCTTTGTGATCCACAAGATCCTGATACCATCTGGATTAAAACAACCTTAATTAATAACCTTAATTTAACAACCTCAAAAACTAATAGCAATTTAACCATAACAAAAGATCTATATCTGGCATCTATAAAACAGAATATCTTTAGAAAAATAATTTATACAGGCCCATTCAGTTTTAAAAGAAATATTTTACTCAAAAAGCCTTGGATTAACCTCAATTTGGAATATTTTCCTCAAATTTTGATTCATCTTAAACCTGATGGAGGCTATTAGATTCAACATCTCAATTTGTGTTCCACACAAAAAAAAGCCATACATGCTTTCAAATGAGATGAGGGTAAGTAAATGATTTTTCTTTTTTATATTTATTTTTTTTTTAAATTAATTATTACTCGTTATATCAAACATGAATGTATGAACTTTTAGACATCAAATTTAGATAAATAGATTTGTTTGTGATCCACAAGATCCTGACTTTAACCTGAAAAAATAATGGCAATTTAATGGCATCTATAAGACGGAACATACAGTCTCTTTTAACCCTTTAAAATGAATTATAATTATTATTTATGAACTTTTAGACCTCAAATTTAGATGTATAGCTTTGTGATCCACAAGATCCTGATACCATCTGGATTAAAACTTTAACAACCTCAAAAACTAACGGCAATTTAACTATAACAAAAGTAATGGCGTCTATAAAACGGAATATACAGTATTTTAGAAAACAGCCAGTTTTAACGGTGTCAATTTTTTTATACAGGTCCATTAAGTTTTAAATAATTGTTTTACTCAAAAAGCCTTGGATTAACCTCAATTGGGAATATTGTGCACAAATTTTGATTCCTTTTCTGATGGATTCAACACGTTGTTTACTGCAGTTGTTTGGGTTTGTCATCGTCGTTTCTGAAGCGTTGTTTTGTCACACTACGTAGTTTGTTGTCTTTTACGGTTTACCATATCAAAATCAACTGATAAAGCAAAGCAGGTTGTATTTAACGTTAGAGGAAAACAAAGCACCGTTTTCCGCGTACACGTCCCGCTTGTGTGAAAATCCCACTCAACCGGCCTTCCCTCTGCTGCTGCTATCCTCGAAACTGACTCTGAGTCAGTTTTATCCTGTCATGTGACGCAACCGCCGCTCACTGTGTACAGTAAAACTGGTCTGAGAACAGCACAAGAGGCGGATACAGTATCCGGTGTAGAGGCGAGCCAGGCACTTCGTGGTCTCTTGTGATTGGCTGAGAGCGGCAGCTGTGGACCAATGAGCGTTAGACATCTGTGCAGCCACGCGCTTCTCCCAAGCCACGGATAAACCCAGAGCAGCAGAGCGCGAGCACGAGAGGGAGAGAGAGGGAGCGTGCGGGTTAATTCCTGAAATTATCAAAAATGCAAATGATAACATTATTTCAGCTTGTTTCTGCCTCATTATTGGCACTGGCTGTCAATGCAGAGGTGTACTTTAAAGAGCAGTTTCTCGATGGAGGTGAGTGTTTCATTTGAACTTGCACGTCATGGTTGATTTGTAGGTCATAACATTAAAAGTGACATTAAAACGGGTTATCGAATGAATAATTAATCAAATGTCATGTTCAATTGTACTTTTGTTATGTTTGGAAAGTGTATTTAATTAGTTATAAGCAGTATTGGTTCGTGTTGGTGCATATTAGTTTGCAAGAGCAAAAATGAAACCATTAGAAATGCACCTTCCTTTCTTTCTTTCTTTCTTTCTAAATCAATATTTTAGGTTAAAATGTACAGTTTATACATTAAATGTAACTCTTAAAATGTCCTGTTGTTAGTTATTGTTTTTATTTTAAAGACCCCATGAAATCACTTGTTAGTTATTTAGCTTTCAGCTAATGTGCATGCTAATGTATTCGTAAAAGTTGACAAAATAAACAATTTAACAAGTTAAAATTTATATTCTCCACAACTGACCAAAGGTTTTGATGACTCATCTTACACTCAGGGGTGTGTCCAAACTATTGTCCAATAAAATGATCTGTTGAATGCGAAAGCCACGCCCACTGAGACCCCAATAGAGCAATAGAAGTGTATCGAATCATGTTTCACGCTGTAATTTAAACTAAATCCTATTGGCTATTTAAATTGTACACACCACATGAGGGTATACTGCTTAAATTGAATCTTATTCTAATTGTCTAATTGGTTTGTCTATACTTGTGAACATAATTTTTGTTCAAATATATCAGGGAAATTTTGAGAGTGCAAAAAAAAAGCAAAACTTGTTTTAAGTACAAGTTGCAAGAACAGGAAGTTTCTTAAGTTATTCCACAAACTTCCTTAAATATCAATCATTAAACAAGTCTGGAATGTGCTTAGACCTGCAACCCTCATAAATGTGTCTTGTTTCCTGTTCAAGTTCCTAGATAAAGGCTTTCTTGTTCATTTGGGTTAGTAAGCTAGCTGACAATTAGATATAAATATTTTTTGTACAGTATAATATTTTTTTCTTTCATAATGTCTTATAAATGTAATTTTAAATAATGACATTTAAAAAAAATAGTATTTTATTTTAGCTGGTTGCTAAGTAAACTGTTTTATTTTTATTTAGTAACTTGATGTTCTAAAATGATTAAAACTAAAACTGAAAAAATGTAATGAAACTACATATATCAAAACCCATTTAATTTTCTTTTTAAATATATCAGAACTAATTTGAAAATATACTGATAAAAAGACACATTTTATTTCAGCTAGTTTATTAATTTAGTTTAACTAAATGTACTAAAATGATTAAAACTAAAATAAAATGTAATGAAACAGTATAAAGTAAATATAAAAATTATATTGAAAAAGAAAAAATGCAAAAAATTACTGAAACTTTAACTAAAATAAAAAAATTAAAATTAATTTAAGCTATTAAACTGCTAAATATTTAAATTTTGTTAATATCTTGAAAAATTATAAATAATTTTATATTGATTAATTTGCATTTTTTATTTATTATTATTATCAAAATCTGTTATATTTTATTATATTATTTACAACATTTATTATTATTATTATTATGATTATTATCTGTATCATCCAGCCTTAATTACATCTGTATGTGGCAGTGTTATTTTAGTATTTTTAAGCAAGTAGTTTTATTCATATTTTTAATTACTTTTTATTTCCAATGAATTCTTGTAATTTCTTGTTTTGTTATAAAGCTTTGGCAATACTTTATATAAATGCAATCATGCCAATAAAGTACTTTTTAAATTGTAAATTGCAATGCAATTTCCTTTTTAGGAAGGTAATCATATTTAATTTTATTTCAGTTAACATAAATTTTTTTTCAAATAATACTTTTTTTATAATAATCCTGGTTTATTTCAAAACTGATTAACATTGCAACATTGACACTTATCGAACTGAATTAAATCTTAATTGATCTGTAGAGCTGCTTTACAGCTGAAATTGAATTTGTTGCATAATCAAAGAATTTTACAACATTTTATGAATTTTATAAAGTGAAACTGTTGTATATTTGCATGAAATGTCCCTTTTTTAGGATGCTAATCATGTTCTCAACTCATCCTCGTTCACAGTTACTTTTAACATTATCATCTGCTTTCACAGATGCCTGGAAGAGTCGATGGGCAAATTCAGAGCACAAATCTGACTACGGCCAGTTCAAACTAACCGCTGGAAACTTCTACGGAGACGCTGAGAAAGACAAAGGTAGGCGTTTGCATCCCTAAAAACTTGCCGTTTGGTTTAGCAAAGAACCAAATGCTGAATGTGCCAACTTTTGTTTGCCTAAAGGTCTACAGACCAGTCAGGATGCCCGTTTCTACGCCACCTCTGCCCGCTTTGAGCCCTTTAGCAATGAGGGCAAATCTGTGGTCATCCAGTTCACCATCAAACATGAGCAGAAGATCGACTGCGGAGGCGGATACGTTAAAGTCTTCCCAGCTGATCTCAACCAGGCTGACATGCATGGCGACTCCCAGTACTACATCATGTTCGGTACGTCAAATAAGACTCTACTTAACGCCTGGATTTATTATAGGAAATTAGTATTTATGTATATTTTCTTGTCTGAATCATCTCAACAGGGCCTGATATCTGCGGCTACAGCACCAAGAAGGTTCACGTCATCTTCAATTACAAAGGCAAGAACCACCTCATCAAGAAAGACATCAAATGCAAGGTGAATTCCTATAAAAAGTGAAAGTAAATCCAGGGGTTTCAAATAATTAATGTCAGACAAGAACAAAATTTGAATAATGACTGGATAATGACACTAAATTTGCAACTGTTATTAAACTAAATTGATCTGAATAATTATCATCATTTTATAATTAGCAATGCTATTTTCCTGTTTATAAATGTTAAGCTGCTTAGAAACTTAATCTGTAATTTGGAAAACACTTTATAAAAAAATAAAATAAAATAGCTGGAATGTTCTTCATAGAGTGATTAAAGTAAAAAAAAAAAACTTTTCTAAATATATCTTAAATATATTTCAGAATATACCAAAATGGCTAAAAAATGTACTTGCAAAATATATGTATATTTATATGATATATTTTGGAGCATTTTTGTATATTTTTGAAAATGTATTTAAAAAATATAATAAAACATTAATAATAATAATAAATATGTATATTTAAGCATTTAAAAATATATTTTTTACTTTTATTTTTTACCTATTTATTCACATGTCACATTTGAAGAAAAACATTTTGTTGTCTATATGTGAACATTTAAAAATATATTAAATATATTTCAAAATATACAAAAATGGCCCCCAAAAATATTTGCAAAAAATTGTTTCAATGTATTTTAGCTACCAATGTATTTTAGGTAATTTCTATATATTTTTGAAAATATAAATATATGCTTTTTTATTATGTAAAAAATCTGGAGAGAAAAAAGAAAGAAAAAATATATATTTCAAAATATTTGCAAAAATTATCCAAAAATGTTATTCATATAATTTTTTGATGTGAACATATAACATACTTAATAAAATAAAGCTATAAATAAAAATATACAAAAATAGCCCAAATTATTATTTGCTAAATATTTTTCTAAATATATTTTCAGTATATCTTTGGATAATTTTGTAGGTTTTTTTAAATATATTTATATTTTGAAAATATAAATATATATTTAAAAAAATATATTTGTAAATAAAAAAAAAAAACAAGAAAATTCAATTGAGCTTCACTGTTTACTAAATATATTTTGCCTATAATTAAAATATATCTTACCCAGGAAAAACTATATTTTTGGTTATATAGGTTGAGAGCATCTATAACGGAAATGTCTTGCAATGAATATTATGTTTTAAAAGAAGGTCTCTAAACAAAATCTCTCTTTCTCTCCAGGATGATGAATTGACTCACCTGTACACATTGATCCTGAATCCGGATCAGACATATGAGGTGAAAATCGACAACGAGAAGGTGGAGTCCGGCTCTCTGGAGGAGGACTGGGACTTCCTGCCCCCAAAGAAGATCAAGGACCCCGAAGCCAAGAAACCTGAGGACTGGGACGACCGTGCCAAGATCGATGATGAGACTGACACCAAACCTGAGGTTTGAGTTAGTTTCATATCACCTGTGAGGCACAGCTTGTTCAGTTTCATCTTTTAACCCTGCCATCTGTTGTTTTTAGGACTGGGATAAGCCTGAGAACATTCCCGATCCTGATGCCAAGAAGCCAGACGACTGGGATGAGGATATGGATGGAGAGTGGGAACCTGCCATGATCCCAAACCCAGAGTACAAGGTACAGATTTACATGCGTAAAAATGCCTCAAGATGCTTCCACAGTGTTTCAGGTCTTCATTTATCGTTGTGTTCTGATCCAGGGTGAGTGGAAACCCAAACAGATCGACAACCCCAACTATAAGGGCGTCTGGGTGCATCCTGAAATCGACAACCCTGAATACACTCCCGATGCCGAGATCTACAAATTCGACAACATTGGAGTCATTGGGCTGGATCTCTGGCAGGTAAGATGCCTTAGAGTTGCCAAGTCCTCAGTTTTCCAACAGTATTGGACTGCTTCTACACTGTTGCCGCGGATTAAAGCAATTTCAACAGAGGGGAAATCCATGGAAAAACGTGATTAGGGTAGTTTTGATTAGCAATTGGGTTGGTTTTGTTTTGCAGATCTGGCAACCCTGCTTAGCGTTTCCATAAAATAGCTTTTTCTTTCTTTCTTATTATTTTCTACCAATATATTTTTGGAGCATTTTTGTATATTTTTTTAAATAAAGCAATGTATGAAAACTTTTCCAAATATATCAAAAATATATTTAAAAATATACGAAAATGGCCAAAACATTTATTTACTGTATATTTTTAAATATATTTTCTACCAAGATATTTTTGGATTTGAAATATATATTAATATATTTAAAAAAATGGTGGTACCTCTGACACCTTTAGGCCTTTTTAAGAGGAATTATTAAATATCATGGCTATTATAATTAACTAAAATAATTAAAGATTGTTGAAATAAAACTGAACATTTAAACTGAACTGGAATTAAATATAAAAAAAAAATATTTGAGCTAGTTGCCAAGTAAACATTTTTGATTTTCATTTAGTTTAACTTGATGTACTAAAATGATTAAAACTGAAATAAAATGTAATGTAGTGAAACGAGATATATAAACTAATTTTAAAAAATACTGAAAAAAAAGACAAAAACACAAATTACTTTAACTAAAATAAATCAAATAATAATAATAGTATCTAAAAGATATTAAAATAACACTGTTAAATATTTACATCTTACTGATATCTTCAAAATAAGTTCATTTATTTATTTTATTATTATTATTATTAATCTAATATAATAATATAATATAATAAAAAATAAACAAATGTTGTATATGATATAATAAATCTTGATACAATAATAATAAATAAAATAAATGCAAATAATAAAAAAATTAGTAAATTAAAGATATGAGCCCATTTCAGTTAAAGTTTTAGTAATTTTGTTGTATGTTTCTAGCATTATTATTATTATTATTATTATTATTATTATTATTATTATTATTAAATATGCCTATATAGTTTATATAAATTTTTATCTCAGTTATAATTTGTCATTTTAGTACATCAAGTTAAACTAAATTTTAAAAAATAAGAAATGTTACCTTGGTGACTAGCTGAAATATATTAAGTGTAATATTTTTAATTTTATTTATTTTACTTCAAGTAACACTTTTTATGGTTTTATAATAATAATAATTATTATTAATCTGCATCGTCCAGCCCTAATTATATCTGTATGTGCCAGTGTTATTTTACTATTTTTAATCAAGTAGTTTTTATTCTTATTTTTAATTACTTTTTATTTCTATGTTTTCCATTTTTATTTAAATTTTAGTTAAAGTTTTAGTAATTTTGTTGTATGTTTCTAATATTATTATTATTAAAATTTCTGTATGTCTATATAGTTTATATGAATTTATATTTCAGTTTTAGTTTGTAATTTTAGTACAAAATGCTACCTTGGTGAATAGCTGAAATTAAAATAACTTTTATATTTTAAATTTGATTTGATTTCAATCATCATTTTATTTCAAGTAACAGTTTTTTTATGGTTTAGTTTAGTTGTACTTATATGGTTGGAAACACACATATAGCATGTTCGAAAAGAGGAAATCTATTTTAGAACTTGTAATATGACTATGTGTCAGTACATGGCAACGTGTCAAAGTGTGGTGTTTCTTATCACACATAATGCATTGTTTGCACATTAAACCACTAAGAGGAGTTTTTCCCTCTCTATCAAATTCAGTTCACTATAAGAAATGCAGTAGACTCCAACATCTTTTCTATTTCTGTTTCATCCTTCCAGGTAAAATCTGGCACTATTTTCGACAACTTCTTCATCACAGATGACGTGAAGGAAGCTGAGGAGTTCGGAAATGAAACATGGGGTGCTACAAAGGTACAAAATGCGGAATTACTGCGAAAGACTTAAGAGAGCTAGTGAATATGCAATAAAAATACATTTTAAATTGTCCATCTTGCCACAGGGTCCCGAGAAGAAAATGAAGGAGGAACAGGATGAGAAGAAGCGCAAAGAGGAGGAGGAGAAGAACAAGGAGCAGAGCACAGAAGCAGGAGATGAGGAGGAGGAGGAGGATGAAGGCGAGGAGGAAGAGGAGGAGGACGAGACAGAAGAGCCTCCGGAGGAGGAAGGAGATGACGACACGCTTCCTAAAGACGAACTGTAACGCAGGAAGTAGATTACCGTCCACATTCCGTGGTTGCCAGGAAAACGACTGCAATGCGTTCATTCTAAACACGACGTCCTTTGAAGACGGCGATGATGTCGTGATGATGTCATTACGGGCGACCCATACGTTTAATTTGCGACCATTGACCCTTAATGAGCCAGTTTTTTTGTTATTGAAGAGTTTTCTGCAGCACCAGGAGTCTGATATGTTCGATATTTTTTTAATACTGATCTACGATCAGTTTATTGTGCCTTGTTTGTAGAATCAATGCCCATATTAGTTCATGTCGTTGGTGTCAATTGAGTTCAGTTAGTTTGAAGGAACTAGATGAAATGAATGAAGTTTACTTGAATTACAGTTATAGCAATGGAAGCCTGTTTTCACCACCGAAAATTGTGAATTTTTATCTTACAGTTCAGATGAACATCTCACAATTTGGACTTTTTGTCTCACAATTCTGAGAAATAAGAATTTAGAAATTTAAACTCAAAATTGCGAGATATGAAGCTTGAAATGTGAGCTGTAGACTCAAAAATAAGGGTCAGAATTGTAAGATATAAACATAATTCTGAGGACAAATTCTGAACTACGAGATGAACTGCAAAAAATGCTTTTCTTACTTAGATTTTCTGTCTTGTTTCCAGCCAAAATATCTAAAAATTCTTAAATCAAGAAGAATTTTCTAAATGAGTAAAAATTATTGTCTTGTTTTCAGAAAAAAACAAGTCAAAATTAAGTGCGTTTAATTTGCAATTGGGCAAAAAATAATCTTGTTTTCTGTTTGAAATAAGATATTTTTGCTTACCCCATTGACAGATTATTTTGCTTGTTTCAAGCACAAAAACACACTTAATTGTGACTTGTTTTTTCAGATTTTTTTTTTTACTCTTCTAGAAAATCCTATTTTATATTTTAGCTGCGAACAAGACAAAAAATCGAATAATCTAGTAAGAAAAGCATTTTTTGCAGTGCTGTTTTACCCACCGAAAACAAAAACAAAGGTAATTGTGAATTTTTATCTTACAATTCAGATGAATATCTCACAATTTGGACTTTTTGTCTAGCAATTCTGAGATGTGAAGTCTGAATTGAGAGATATAAACTCAAAAATAAGAGATATAAAGTCAGAATTGTAAGACATAAACATAATTCTGAGGAAAAATTCTGTATTATGAGATACAAAGTCACATTTTCTGTACTGGAAACAAAAAAACGCAGAATCATAAGTTCATATTTTTCTCTCAGAATTGTGAAAAACAAAGTCTGAATTGTGACATAAAAAGTCAGACTGCAAAAAATGCTGTTCTGATTTATTTTTAGTCTTATTTCCAGCCCAGATATTAAAAAATTCTTCAATCAAAAAGGATTTTCTAGACACATAAAAATATGGTCTTGTTTTCCAAAAAAACAAGTCAAAGTTAAGTCAGCTTTTGCTTAAAACGAGCAAAATAATCTTGTTTTCAGTTTGAAATGAAATTATTTTGCTTACCCCATTGGCAGATTATTTCACTTGTTCTAGGCAAAAACATACTGAATTTTTACTTAAATTAAATTCTAAAAAAAAAAAATCCTTCTTGATTTAAGAATTTTTTGATATCTGGGCTAAAAACACATTTTTTTTTGCAGTGCACAGTTATGTTTTTATTTGTTATTGTTTTTTTTTGGAAACAGACTTCCATAAATAGTAAAGCATGTTACAGAGTTCGCAGCTTGAACAGTTGTTTCTCCACATTGCAGAAATGAGCGCAAACTGCAATGAAACGGAATAGTAGCGGATGGTGATTGTTATTAATTAGAGGTGAATCAGATCACAGGCTGGGTTTCAAACTATAGTCCTCATTTCTGAAACATAAGCATTCATTCTGCTTGTATTTCATTAGTGAGGGCTGATGAATGTTTGTACTGTTGTGCAAAAGAAATTTACAGTGACATAATGTTCCTTTGGCACTGAATCTCCTAAACAAGATGTTCAGTAAAATTCCTTTTATTTTCCAACTATTTATTACACGTCTACGCAGTTTGAGATTGTTTTACCTTTCAGATTATCAGTGGCAGTAGCATTTGTGATGTTCAGTTTGTAGCTGATGTAATTTCTTTCTTTTTTTTTCTTTTTTTTTAAATAAAATCTTTTGTTACTTGAAAATAAATGAGCTACAATAAGGGATGTGGTAATATCTGCAAAGATTTTTTTTAAAGATCGAATTCAAATAAACTAGCTGTCTACACACTGTGAACTAAGTCCCAAACGCTTAAATTGGATTAGTACTGAAAATCCTGTTTAGTGACATCAAACCACCTTTTTACATGTTGAGAGTTGTAATTAATGCCAAAGTTTTAATAAATAACTTTATTGTACATGCAGTTGTGATATCATGGTTTTATAAGTTGGTTATTACACCAAACAAATAGATGATATCTGAATATTTGTCCATGTTTACACATTACATTAAATACATCATTTCTCTAAAATGTTTATTATCTTTATCTGCAGCTTAACTCTCATGCTTCTGAGTAAATATTTAATTTCTGAGTAATGCTGCTCGCTTTTGTGTGGTTTAGTGAATACATTTGTATGTGTAAGTTTGTGTGTGTTTATTGCAAATCTGAAACTAAATCCCTGTTAAGAAAGTTTTCCAGTCTCAAACCATCTGTAAGAACCCTTGTGCGACCTTATGGACTTTTTTGTCCATTTCAGTTTTGTTTTTTGTTATAAGTGTGCCTGTGTTAATGCCAACTGCATAAATCTTGGCTCAGGTGTGTATTTTTATTGAAATTTTAATATTTCACCCTCATTTCCTTCAAAAAAATCAATTTTACCCTCCGTACAAAAATACTCACACTCAGGACATTAAGGACAAAAATGTCCACATTGAAACCCATTAAAACTGCAATTTTTTAACCCAGGGCCATTTGACTATAAAATGATGCAATATTTGCTAATAGGCATTCATTCTATCAGCAAGGCTTCAAATTTTATATTTTTACTATTTTTTACTAGATTGTGCCATTTTTTCTAATTTGGCGTATAAAAGAAATACTCGCTTTTTTGTGTTTTCTGCTTATGCATATTATAGTCTATTATAGAGTGAATTGGAAAAATAATGCAGCTAAAATTGTGTGGCTATGTTGGTAAGGATGTCAGAGTGTGGTTTGCATGTGTTTACTGAAAATTTTATGGGTGTAATTGGTTTGAAAGAAATGATATTGTACTGGCAATCAAAAATCCCACTCCATGTATATGAGTCTCATCCTTGGCAGGGTCATAGGGCCATGTGAAAACTAGGAATAAGGTCAAAGAAGGTTAATGAGCTTTGAGGATTTATCTTTTTCACCCAAACACACATCTTAATCCTTGATTGCACTTTTTCATTTGTTATTGTTTTTGTACAGAGATAAAAGGTGAGCTTGAATTTGATGTAGAAGTTCAGAAGCCCCTAAACACATTGTTTTTGTTTTGACCACAAGAAAATGCTGATTGTGTAGTCTGGTAGATTTTATACAAAGTTTGAGTGTTCGCACAGCCCAGACAGGTGTTCGCACAGCCAAAACTATACATATTTGGTGCTTGAGGGCTTGATCATTTCATTGCTTGCAAGATGAAGAGACGTTACTCAACAGAGGAAGCTCTGGAGATAGTGTTGCCCACTGACAGTGAGCACTATGTAAAGAAACCAGCTTTTAAAGCATTACAATTCTGAAAATGAATGAATGTTTGATAATTATGAATAGAAGAGATGCTGATAAAAAAACAACAGTCGGTAAAAGTGGAAAAAAATATTAATATATAGCATTTCTATGACAGATTTTTGACATGGCCTTTTTTTGTCCATTATGGGCCTAAGTGTTAGTTTTTTTTTTAATGACACTACATAAAAATTATAAATTCCTCAAAAATTAATGTTGTTGTTCTTCAATGACACACCCAAAAAGCTAATAAGCAAAGAAAAAATAATTAAGAAAGAAAGAAATTAACTACTATTTTTCATTTTTTTCATTAAAAAAAAACAATTGTGGCATTATGTAAACAAACCAGCATTTAAAGGGTTAAAATTCAGAAAATTAATGAATGTTTAAATAAATAAAAATAAAAATATTAATAAATTGTATTTTTACAAATACACTGTGTGAAACAAAATTAAATTTTTTTCTTTTAATGCCAAAAATCATGTTCCATGAAAATATTTCCAAAACCTATATATCAAAATATATCAAAACTTAATTTTTGATTAGTATTATGCATTGCTAAAAGCTCAATTTGGAAAACTTTAAAGGTAACTTTCTCAATATTTAGTTTTTTTTTTTTTTTTTTTTTTTTGCACCCTCAGATTCCAGATTTTCAAACTGTGTTGGGGTAACACAAGTTACATAATAATGTTACTTTTTCTAAGTAACTAGTAAAGTAACACATTACTTTTTAATTGCGAGAAAATATCTGAGTTACAATTTCAAATAAGTAAGTTACTTTTTCCCCCATTTATTGATTAAAATCTCTCCTGTCCCCATGTGTTGCTTTAGTTCTAGAATAAATGTGAACATGCATTAATTCATCTCACTCACTAAAAAAACAGATAGGCTACAGTGTTCTTCAAAATGAAAAAAAAAAACCCAGTGAAATTCAATGCAAACCTGCAATAATTAAATACGTTAAATAATACAAATATCCTTAATGTATTTTATTAACCGATGTCTTTGTTGCTGACCTTCGATGATCCAATTCATCCATACTAATAAGCAAAAATTACTCAAGATAATCTAACATTTGTTTTCCGTTTCTTTTATTGCTGAAGAGTTGACTTTCTTCTTCTGCGGTCTACTGTAGAGACGTCAATTTACTTTTCTCTAAGCCTGAGGCTTTTGTTGTGAAAAGGCTTTTCCATTTGCCAAAAATAGAACTTTTTATATTAAAAACAAACAAGCAAGCACTGCCCAGATTTAAAAAGTAACGCAAAAGTAACGTAACGCATTACTTTCCATAAGAAGTAACTAAGTAACGTAATTAGTTTCTTTTTTAAGGAGTAACTCAATATTGTAATGTATTACTTTTAAAAGGAACTATCCACAACACTGGATATTTCACAGATATTTTACAAAGATGTTTTTGGTCCTTTGAACTGCACAAAAGCTGGTCAAATAAGCAGTTAGAGACTTATGCATGTTTAGGTTGTTTCTAGTAGTTGCTTGCATTATTTTACCACATTTTTGACAAAACTTAAGTAGCATATATATTTGTAGCAATGGCCAAAAATACATTGTATGGGTCAAAATTATCGATTTTTCTTCTATGCCAAAAATCATTAGGATATTAAGATCATGTTCCATGAAGATATTTTGTAATTTTCCACCATAAATATATCAAAACTTAATTTTTGATCAATATGCATTGCTAAAAACTTCATTTGGACAACTTTAAAGGTGATTTTCTCAATATTTAGATTTTTTTGCACCCTCAGATTCCAGATTTTCAAATAGTTGCATCTCAACCAAATATTGTCCAATTCTAACAAACCATACATCAATGGAAAGCTTATTTATGATGCAAAAATCTCAAAACATTATCCTATTATGTTTTCTACAATGAAAAAGCTGAGTAACATAGCCATTTGAATCCCATTCTTAATTGCTTTCACATTAGTTTTTCAATATGTCATGCATTTACAAATCTGGCACACAAGATGGAGACATTTTACTGCACAATACTGACTATTAAGTATTTCTTAAGACTATTTCTCTTATGGAATCATAGGGACTTCTGATAAATGTACTCATTTTTTCTTTTCTGTTTTCCTTTGCTTCACCGTACTGCAGTGTACTAAAGTAAACTAATCTCCCATAACATAGTTTTACATATATAATTTAAAACGAATTATTTTCGAGATATTTTTTGTTCTGAATTATGTTTTACATGCTTTTACCTGATTATTTAGCATTTTAGATTAACAATATAAACAACTATTAACTGTGTTTAAATATTTGTACACATTCGTACGAATAACTAGTAGGCGTAAGACTTAACAAAAACGTTAATAATTTAGAAAGAACTTAAGTAAAATTAATTTAGTGAAACAAACCACCTTATTCATATCAAAGACACGATCTTTAATGAATTAGTAACTCATTATTTCAGATTTGACATTGACTCTACGCGTGCACGAGACGGACTCCTGCGCGCGTGCTCGTGAATCAGGAAATATGGCGGCGCTCACGCCACTCAGTCAGGTAATGACTTTAAAAGTTTAATTAAAACTAAACTGTAAAATACATTTTGAGAGGATTTATCTAAATAATGTTCTCTAGTTGTTTAGACTAGAGATTTACACTTGTTTATGTGTAAGAACACGGATATTGGGCTCTCCTGTGAGGCAGGCGCAGTTATCGATTGTTGTTAGTGAATATTTCTTAGCTGTTTTTTCAGTTTTGCCTCGATTTGGGTTTTAATAATGTCCAATAATTGATAACTGACTGGTTTGGGCTTTCAAGGTCGCTGTTTTGCAACTTTTTGACTGTCTTTATGTCGTGACAGCTGTTTGTGCAGCAGCATTACGAAACTAAACAGTGTTATTTGCATGATTCCTGTCAGGGAATTGTCCAGAATTTCGTACAGAAGCATTATTCTGATTTTGTCCTTTGTATTATTTCAATAGCACGTTTGTGTAGGTTTTCTTTAACGAGAGAAACCTATGTTTTCATCCTGTGACGTCATCGATGCCCACAGCAGCCCCTGTCCTTCCCATTTCTGTAATAACAAACAATAACCATGTATAGTTTGTACATGATGGTGGTGCTATATTTATTGTAAAATCATAAGAATGCAATCTACTGAGAATCATCAGTGTGAATAATAAATGCAACCAAAATCAGCATTAAAACAGGATGGAAATGAGTGAGATGAATGAAAATGTACTGTATTTTATTATATTAATGATAGTATAAAAATCTTTTAGTAGCAGTATTATTTCTATGTCTTTTTTAATATTGGAAACACTTTACAGTAAAGTTCAATTAATTAACCTAAGTTAATCCATTAAGGGGACACACTGGAGACAAAACGCTGTTGTTTTTTAATGCACCTGTTAAGTTTTTTTTCATAAAGTGTTTTTTCAGACTAGTGGACCGAAAACACCCAAAAGACACTGTTACGTTTTTCTTTTATAGCACTTTATCTATTTGTGTCAATAGATTTCAATTACAATACACATTTTTAAAGGCATTTTTTTCTCCTACATTGAGCCATAAATCTCCACTTCAGTAGCACTTACACACACCAAACTTTACATTTTTATTCCTGTCTATATCCTGAAGGTTTTTACAGAGGAATTTGTTTATATACAATTAGCTTAATTTTAAACATTTTACTCCCCCCAAAATAATAAAACAATACATGGTTTCCTGTCTGTTTTTTTCTGAATTATGTAGTAACAAAATAAGATACCCAAAATCCCCTTTGTAAAAACTTTTGACTCTAATATGTCAAAAAAAAAAAAAAATTAAACAAGAATTTTGAAATTAACTTCATCCAGTGTTTAGATTTTTGTACTAGAAATGTATGCAAATTAGTGCATATTTAATTAAATAATGCCTCCATTGCATATTTAAACCTAACATTTTAGAAAAAAAATGTTTGCAATTATCAGTGTAATCAGTCATCTCTGTAAGTAAGGTGATAACTATTAGTTATTTTTTTTGTGCAATTAGCAAAACATTTGTAACATACAGTATTTCTTAATTTTTGTTAATGTAAAATACAGCTATTCAGCTAGTTCATGTTAGCTAAGAGCCAATAAATAATGTTAACAGATACAACTTTTGATGTTAATGGTGTATTAGTGAATGTTGAATTTAAGATAAACGCATGCTTTAGAAGTTCCCTTTTCCTTATTTTAAAGTTTTACTATTAAATGTAAAATTTTACTGTTCTTTTTATTAAATTTCTTTCCTATTTATGCAGTTATCAAGTGGAAATCCTGCATATGAGAGCTTCTACAGACAGGTAAAGTCATTAAACTTTTACGTAAGGGATGAACCTGTATAGAAATTATAGCAAATTACCAATGCTGTTTGAAATGGAATCAATAAAGCCCTGATATTATGTGCTTCTTATGTTAGTAATGAAATATAATATTACTATATTGGCAGATACTGATAATATGGTGTTTGTCTTTATAAGTGACGCTGATGGCCTGTTGTGTTTGTTGCAGGTGGATCCGGGAAACACTGGGAAAGTGGGTGCTGCAGAAGCAGCTCAGTTCTTAAAGAAATCAGGGCTTTCGGACAGCACACTGGGTCAGGTGAGAAAAACAATCCTATCATTGAACATCTGTAAGCCTTGAGATGCAGCACTGGAGCTGATGGTGGAAAATGACTGTGTTTTGTCTCTATATACAGATCTGGGATCTGTCAGACCCAGAGAGAAAAGGTTACTTGGATAAAAAGGTAAATACCATTGCTTAAGTCAGAATAGGCCTTTATACAATTAAATATAGTGACTTTCCATTATGATCTTTGACGTCATATTGATATTATTTATATCGGCTCTTCATTTACTTAAAGTCTTAAATCTGGTTTGTACAGTTTCACCATTGTATTTAATGGAACGTTATAAGTTCCACATTTATTGGTCTCACTTCAGTCCTCAATTTTGGTCTAAAAAAAGCTACAACCCACCAAAATAAAAGTTTTGTTTTACTTTGTACAGTAGAGTGTTCTGTTAGTATGTTAAATACAATTAATATGTCGCACATTAATATCACACATTTTTTTGTCCACGTTTTAATTTAAATTGTAAGACTGTAGACTGTGCAGCACTTTGTTTAAAAAAAAAATTGTTATATTTGATTAAATTTTAAAGATTAAATCATTTATTTTAGGTTTATGCATTCACTTGTTTACCACCTTTAATTAATACATTTGTATTAAAAAATTAAAACAGAAAAAATACAGACAACATAGAATTACAGAAAAAAGTAAAACATTTCTTGGAGCTCTATTATTGTTAACATTTTAATAAATTAAAAATAGTTAGTTTTATTAATTGTTAATTAGACAGATATGTTGATTTTAGCGCAGTTGAGATACTATTATAGTTTTTATTCATATTTTGAATTAGTTTTTACATTTATTGATTTAAAGTTTTAGTTATTTTGTTGTGCAATTGTATTTATTTATTTTAGTACATCAAGATAAACTCAATGTTAAAGAGAAATGTTGCCTTAGCAGCTAGTTGAAAAAAATGAGTTTAAGTTTTACATTTTTTTTTTAAATATAATGTTTACTGAATGCTTATTTTAATAGCAAAAGTGTATTTGCATTTTTTTTATTTTTAAAATTGTATTATTTTTTCATTTTTAATTTTTAAAGCTTTCTTTTTTTATTTTAGGTTTAATGAATTGATATAACCCTGGTTTAACTGCATTCTCTATTAAGGTTTTCTTCAGTACATCAAGTTAAACTCAATGTTAAAGAGAAATCTGGCCTTAGCAGCTAGCTGAAATAAAATAAGTTTAAATTTTTATGTTTTTTTTTTTATTAAAATGTGTACTGTATGCTTATTTTAAGTAACAGAGATTTATTTTAATGTTTTTAATTTTATTATTTTTGTATTTTCATTTTTAAAAATGTTTTTCTTTTTTTCTTTTAGTTTTAATTCATTGTTACAACCCTGGTTTATCTGCATTCTCTATTAAGGTTTTTCTTAAGTACATCAAGCTACACTCAATGTTAAAGAGAAATTTGGCTTTAGCAGCTAGCTGAAATAAAATAAGTTTGTTTTTATTTATTTTTTAATTAAAATGTTTACTGTATGCTTATTTTAAGTAACAGAAATTGATTTACATTTTTTTAGTTGTGTTATTTTTTATCTTAATTTTTTAAAAAGTGTTTTTTTAATGAATTGTTTTAACCCTGGTTTAACCTCAATCTTTATAAAGGGTTTCTTCACTGCTCTGAGGCTGGTGGCATCTGCTCAAGGAGGAAGTGACGTCAGTATAAACAGTTTAAGCCAGAACATCTCTGCACCCATCCCTAAATTTGTGAGTATTAGGAATTTATTGTAAATAACACTTGTTTGTGTTACATGCTTAAAATATCTGAAACCACAGTCAACCTGTTGAATACGGTAGCTGATGTTGACAGTTAATCGCTTGTGTTTGCATGCTGATTTGTAAGTTGTTTGGGTTTAAAGCCTCTGTAAAATCAAATACATGTAAATGTCTACAATGCCTTGTGTGTTTTTTTAGAGAGACGCTGGCAGCCCGTCCCTGAACATCACAACCTCTGCTGCTGATTCCAGCTGGACAATAAAGGTACAGAATTACTGAAGTAGAGTTAGATTTGTAATGAAAAACATATTTAAGTAGTCTCAGTTTTTCTCTCCACACTTCATTGTCTCTTTTCCACTGTGTTTGGCTTCACCAGCCGGAGGATAAAGCAAAGTATGATGGGATATTTGAGAGTCTGTCTCCGATTGGTGGGCTGCTGTCAGGTGATAAAGTGAAACCAGTCCTTATGAACTCAAACCTGCCTCTCGATGTGCTTGGAAAGGTGAATATCTGTTTTACTTTATAGTAGGCTTGCGCTGATATAGATTCTTATTCACCTAGTGTTTTTTTATGATATTGAAAGACATTCTAATGAATGTAGCAAAAATTAAAAAGTGAGACTAATAGTCTTAGTAAACATTTCTTTTTCGAAGGAATGCTGTTATTATGAACTTTCTATTAATCTAAAAATCCTGAAAAATAAAATGTATCACAGTTTAAACAAAAAATAATAATAGTTTTAGCACTTGTATGAATAAATGTTTCTTGAGCAGCAAATCAGCATATTAGAATAATTTCCAAGTGATCATGTGACACTGAAGACTGGAGTAATGATGCTGAAAATTCAGCTTTAATCACATGAATAAAGTACATTTTAACACACATTCAGATAGAAAACTGTTATTTTAAATTGTAATAATAATTTACAAAAATTCTGTTTTTCTGCATTTTTTTTCCCATAAAATAAATGCAGCCTTGATGAGCAGAAGAGACGTCTTGCAAAAACTTAAAAATAATAACTGACCAAAAATATTTGAATCCTATTGTTCATATATACATAATTAAAAAGTATAATATTATTTATTATATTATTTGTGACAATTGACCAATTCAGACCAATGCAGAACGTTAACAAATATTAATATTGCTAATATTTGCCATACAGTGTTTATTTAATTATATAGTTTATAATTGATTTTCATTACTATATAAATGTTTTTTTTTTGACTTCTCTCATTGTAGATTTGGGATCTCAGTGACATTGACAAAGATGGACACTTGGATAAAGATGAGTTTTCAGTGGTGAGTCACTTAATGCATCAAACAAGATATCATATGTTTTTATTATTAGTAGTTTAGGGTTAGTAATGTTATCAAACTGCGTCATCCTGCAGCATTTGTTCTGTAGATATGAATGATTCCCCAAATCACGTGTCTTATTACTTTAAATATTTAATATTATTCACATTGTCCAGTGTGTACAATATATGCAGGGTTTGTACAAGGTGCTTAAAGTGCTTGAATTTGAAGTGCTTTTCACGAAAAATTCATGCAGTCCAAAAACATCATGCCATTTTCAGAAAAGGAATCTCAACGTCACTTGTAACGATTTTTAAAAACCACATAGTGATGGGTGACAGTGAGCTTTTCGAAAATTCTGAGTCTAATCGGATCGCGTATCGCAAAACATTTGTTTCAGATCATGTGAGAATGGGTTTGTGAATCATTTCTCAAATTGAATGATTCAAATCAAACCATTTGCATCATGCAAAATGATTCACGGTCTGCGCTCCAGATCCTGGTCTGAAATTATGGTTCGCAAATCATTATTTAGCTCTGGAATTCAGAGAATTAAAACATTAAAGGGATAGTTCACCCAAAAATGAAAATTGATGAAAAATTATGTTTATCTACTCACCCCCAGGGCATCCAAGATGTAGGTGGCTTTGTTTCTTCAATAGAACACAAACAAAGATTTTTAACTCAAACCGTTGCAGTCTGTCAGTCATATAATGGCAGTCAAATCTGTAAGAGTGAAAAAAAACATACACGGACAAAACCAAATTAAACTCTGCTGGCTCGTGATGATATATTGAGGTCTTAAGACACAAAACAATCGGCCTGTGCAAAAAATGGAACAGTATTTATATCATCATTTACCTCTGATCCACCACAACGTTCTACTGCCCTCAGTGCATTTTGTGTCTTAAGATCTCAGTGTATCGTCACGAGCCGCAGGGTTTAATTTGGTTTTGTCTGTGTATGTTTTTTTTACTCTTTAAGATTTGTTAACCATTGACTACCATTATATGACTGACAGACTGCAACGGTTTAAGTTAAAAATCTTTGTTTGTGTTCTGCTTAAAGAGGTCATCAGATGCCCATTTTCCACAAGTTCATATGATTCTTTAGGGTCTTAATGAAAAGTCTCTAATATACTTTGGTTAAAAATTATCAATAGTAGTGTAAAAAAAACACCCTTTTACCTTGTCAAAATCAGCTCTGCAAAATATCAGCTCATTTTATGCCATTGGCCCTTTAAATGCAAATGAGCTCTGATCGCCCCTCCCCTCTCTGCTGAGGGATTACAAGCTGTAATGTTTACTTTAGCCGCATTTAGCTGCGTTTAGCTGCATTTAGCCACGTTTATCGGCGAAACTTGCCAACAAGCACATTATTAAGAAAGGCCATTTGCAAAGATGCATAAAAAAATCACTTCTGCTGTGGGTGAAGCTGCATCATGAATGATTCACACGAACATAGATGCATATGTAGATCGGGATCGGTGCTTTCCTTTTAAAACGAAAGTAACGTCCTCTGCGTCTTCAGCGGCTCAGATGTCGGGAGTAAATGACGACTGCTATGTTCATTATTACATCCAACAACAGAACACCTCAATCGCTCAATCAGAGTCTTCCTCTGCACCTGAGTCACACAATGGCGATAGTATTCGGACTGTTTGAGCTCGGTGAGGGCGGGGCTAAGGTAAGGCGCTCATGTCAATCAACTGTGTTTTGTCACAACGACAAGAAGCTGAGAATGACCTGATTTTAGAAAGGGGATATTACTTTTAAAGATTAAAAAAATACCACTGTGTGGATTTTTATCATTGTAGGATGGTTGTGTACACAAACTGCCAACACACATTAATGTTCAAACAACATGGAAAAGTTAGTTTTGCATCCGAAGACCCCTTTAAGAAACAAAGTCACTTACATCTTGGATGCCCTGGGGGTAAGCTGATAAACATCAAATTTTCATTTTTGGATGAATTGTCCCTTTAAGGCAGTACAGTTATAAAAACAAAACAAGGAAAAAAGGAAAAAATTATACACACATACAAATCCCTTAAGAACATTAACCGTGGTTTTACTATAGTAAAAAATGTAGTATAATTTGTAACACGTTAGTAGTAATATGTTGCATATGCTTCACTTTATTTTTGCCATTTTTTATTAGTATGTTTTTTATTTATCTATTGAGATCTCTGATTGAAGTCCTTGAAAATCCAAAAAGTAGTCCTGCTGTACGAACCCTGCATATATGTGACCCTGGACCACAAAACCAGTCTTAAGTCGCTGGGGTATGTTTGTAGCAATAGCCAAAAATACATTGCATGGGTCAAAATTATTGATTTTTCTTTTATGCCAAAAATCATTAGGAAATTAAGTAAAGATCATGTTCCATGAAGATTTTTTTGTAAAATTCCTACTGTAAATTTATCAAAATGTAATTTTTGATTAGTAATATGCATTGTTAAGAACTTAATTTGGACAACTTTAAAGGTAATTTTCTCAGTATTTTGATTTTTTTGCACCCTTAGATTCCAGATTTTCAAATAGATGTATCTCGACCAAATATTGCCCTATCCTAACAAACCATACATCAACAGAAAGCTTATTTATTGATCTTTCATAGTATGTATACATCTCAGTTTTGTAAAATTTAACCTTATGACTGGTTTTGTGGTCCAGGGTCACATATGTCAAAATAGAATTATGGATGTTATTATCAGTGATTGAGAAAACAGGCTGGGTGGACAAATCATAAAGAGAAATCCCAACGTTCATTTTGTCGACTGCAGGAAAGAGAGTCACATCATTTTCTTTTTGCAGGCGATGCGCCTGGTTTATGCAGCCAGAGAGAAGGAGCCTATACCATCCACCCTCCCCACCTCTCTCATCCCTCCATCCAAGCGGAAGAAGATCGCAGGCGCTCTTCCGGGATCTGTCCCTGTTCTTCCCTCTAGTCCGTTCCTCCTGATGGAAAACCTGCGGCCCACGGCGGCGCTTTCCAAGAGTCCTCTGGGTAGCAGCACAAATCTGTCTCCATCAAACTCATTCAAGCGCTCCACCCCGACTCCCCCGCAGGCTCAAACACTCACACAGGTGAACAACACGACAGGCGTGCTGCATTTAAACCTGTCAATCTTGATCTAACTCTCATAATACTGGTCCAACTACATTCTTATCAGCTCCTGGGGCTGTAGACTTTGTTCACAGAGTTTACTACCAAATAATACACAGGTTTTAAAAGGGAAAGTTTGTGTGTGATTTTCTACATTGTTTGGAAAGCATAAATAACCTACAGTTCTTTGACCAAGTCATACAGTTTATTATTAGTTACACGATGACTAAACCTATGCAGAACCCAAGATATTATCTCATATATTCTCATTCAAATGACTTTCATTGTAAACTTCATGAGCAGCCAGATATCAAAAGAGATTTGAGGTCTATGGGCTGTCAAGTTTTCGCCATCTGTGCATAAGTGTGCATGCATTCTGAAAGGAATTTTAGTGTACTGCATATACTATTAAATTAATAGTATGTAAAGCAGCATGCAAACTTCATTGATATCATGTGGTGGAGCTATTTGCTGCGTATTTGCTTTAAGGAGTGATGTTGTGCATTATAAGACACAGTCCACACAAAGCTAAAATAAAATATTTAGTTTAACTTTTGGAACCTAACTGGAAGTAAAATAAATGAAAACAAAAACTGAACTGAACTTAAACTAAAATTAAAATTAAAATAAATAAAACAGATATAGTAATTAAAAATGTTAAAAGCACATAACAAAATGATTAAAAATGTAAATAAAAATTAAAACTGGAAGTATAAAAGCAAAATCTAATTCAAACTTTTAAATTAAAAGTTTTAATTAAAAAAATATAATAGTCACTTTGCAAAGCTATTTTGCATATTTGGTTTAATTAGTGATGTTGTGGATTATAAGAGATGGTCCACACATATAAAAAGCAACCAGAGGAATCATAATAGCCAATATCGGAGTTATTATATAAAAAAATAAATAAAAATAAAGCTTAAATAAAATAGAAATATTAGATGAAAAACTTTCAAACTTCAAGTTTTAGTTTAGTTTAACTTTAAGCATCAAAATTACTAACTGGAAGTAAAATAAATAAAAGCAAAACAGAACTGAACTTAAACTAAAATTAAAATGAATATTAAAAAAAGTATACATATAGTAATTAATAAAAAAAAATTAAAATGGCAAAAGCACATAATAAAATTACTAAAAATATATTTAAAAAAATTTAAGTATACAAAAAAAATCAAATTCGAAATATTAATAAAAAATGTAATTTTTCATTTTAATTTAATTTTTATAATTTTCTTCAAGCACCAAAATTACTGGAAAAATACAAAAAACAACTGGAAATAAAACAAAAGCAAATAAAAACTAAATCTGACTTAAAACTAAAACTAAAATAAAAATAAACCTATATGTGACCCTGGACCGATAAAACGGGTATATGGGTCAAGTTTTCAAACTTTCCACTGATGTATGGTTTGTTAGAATAAATCTGGAATATGAGGGTGCAAAAAAAAAAAAAAAAATTAAATATTGAGAAAATCGCCTTTAAAGTTGTCCAAATGAAATTCTTAGCAATGCATGTTACTAATCAAAAATCTTTATTTAATATCCTAATGATCAGAGAAAAATGTATCATTTTGACCCATACAATGTATTTTTGGCTATTGCTACAAATATACCTGTGCTACTTAAAACTGGTTTTGTGGTCTAGGGTCACATATGTGACCCTGGACCACAAAACCAGTCATAAGGTTAAATTTTACAAAACTGCGATATATACATCATATGAAAGCTCAATAAATAAGCTTTCTATTGATGTATGGTTTGTTAGGATAGGACAATATTTGGCCGAGATACATCTATTTGAAAATCTGAAATCTAAGGGTCCAAAAAAAAAAAAAAAAGTCCTGAGAAAATCACCTTTAAATTTGTCCAAATTAAGTTCTTAGCAATGCATATTACTAATCAAAAATTACTTTTTGATAGGTTTACAGTAGGAATTTTACAAAACAAAATTTCATGGAACATGATCTTTACTGAATTTCCTAATGATTTTTGACATAAAAGAAAAATCAATAATTTTGACCCATACAATGTATTTTTGGCTATTGTTACAAATATACCCCAGCGACTTAAAACTGGTTTTGTGCTCCAGGGTCACATATAGTAATTAATTAAAAAAAAAAAACGATGTAAAATGAAAACTAAAAGTATAAAAACAAAATCTAATGTATAATTTTTTCATTAAATTAAACATGATTTTTAAACTACATCTACAAATTCATAAATAATGTGCATGTGTAATTTTGGCTGATGCATATAGAAAATTAACATAAAAATGCACATAGTATACACAAGTTGTATGCTTTTCCAAACGCTTCCTGTATTTGTCTTATCAGCCATTGTCTGATCACTGGGTGGTGCCGGCAGAAGACAGAGAGCAGTATGAGGAGATCTTTGAGCTTGCAGACTCTGATTTTGATGGGATGGTTGGGGGAGGTGAAGTAAAGGATATCTTCATGAACTCACGGCTGCCTCAGAGCGTCCTGGCACAGATATGGTGAGATGATCAAACAATAAAATGCAATTTCATTTCTAAAGTCACCTCCAGCTTTTTTAAAACTGTCCTTGTGTTTGCAAAATCATCTTTTTGTGCGAAATGATTTATGATTATGTTACACAATACTGTGTACATAGAAGCATGTTTTCATAGAAGAAAATGTTTTGGTCTGCAGGTCGTTGGCGGACACTCAGCGTACCGGCAAACTCACCAAAGAGCAGTTCTGTCTGGCGATGCACCTAATTCAGGAGAAAAAAAAAGGAGTAGATCTTCCACAGAGTCTGACACCTGACATGATACCACCGTCAGAGAGAGGGGTCACCAGCACACCGGTGAGAGGACAAAACTCACACATGCATGACATGCATCCTCTCACCGTCAAAATCAGGATCCCTTTATCTTTAAAGGGATGGTTCGGAGTAGAATTGACTTCATTGCTATGCACTCCGAAGCCCATGCAAATACCCGATCCGGAGTTTTTTTTACCTTAGTCAAACTTTTATGGAGATATTAGAGTTTTTCGAATTGCTTGTTACAGGAGTGATTGGTACATGTGATGTATCTTGTAAATTGCACCACTAAACGTGCAAGTAATCTTACCAAACTTGTACAGTAGTGTAAATAGGTTATGTACTCACAAAACGCTGCATCGGAACATTTGTAAGTCCACCATGAGTGTTTTAAAAACACGTTTTACCCGAGAACTACTAGTCTCAAAAACTACAAATGGCGACACGTCGACGTCACTTCCCTGGTTTGAAAAAAGCACGTAAAAGTCCTCCTACAAGTTGACATGCACACAGATGTAGTAGGAGGACTTTTACGTGCTTTTTTCAAACCAGGGAAGTGACGTCGACTTGTAGTTTCTGAGACTAGTAGTTCTCGGGTAAAACGTGTTTTTAAAACACTCAGGGTGGACTTACAAATGTTCCGATGCAGCGTTTTGTGAGTACATAACCTATTTACACTACTGTACAAGTTTGGTAAGATTACTTGCACGTTTAGTGGTGCAATTTACGAGATACATTACATGTATCATTCACTCTGTAACAAGCAATTCGAAAAACTCTAATATCTCCATAAATGTTCGACTAAGGTAAAAAAAACTCCGGATCGGGTATTTAGATGGGCTTCGGAGTGCATAGCAATGAAGTCAATTCTACTCCGAACCATCCCTTTAAGTGCTCCTCATTTAATCATATTTTGGTAACACTTTATAATAAGAATAACTTGACAACATATTTTGATAATCCATGTGATTAAATGCTTTCTAAATGGAAGGTACTTAATCTCATTGGATTTCTTTTTTGCAACTTTATGGATTTAAACTAAAGATGCACTGATCGACTGGCCAGAGACCAGAATTAGCCGGTTTTCCACGATCGGCCCGGACCAGTCTGCCGATTCCGAGCCGGTCCATTTTGGCGCCATACTTACGGCGACTGATAATGTATTAATGTCATGCCAGATGAGGCCTGCGCAGCCTGAATAATTTAAGAGAGGCTTGTGCAGAAATCAAAACAAATGAGTGCAACAGTACTCATAGAAAGTTACAGATGCATAGTGCAGTAGAAATAAATATTATAATATATCTGGGTACGCAGCATTGCACGACCAAAATGATGAACTTGAATATCAATGTGATTGCAATGTGACACAGATTTTATACAATAGTATTTTTGCTGACAAAAATAGTTCCAGTCAAAACCACAGCAGAACTGCTGTGTGTCTCCAAACTAAACAGTGGTGTTCTTTACTGAATGAATCCACGCTTTTGAACAAATCAAGTGAGTCAATGATTCAGAAACCCATTCACAAAAAAGACAGTCTCTTGCCTCACAGTCATTTGCCGCCACCTACTGGTTGTTTGGTTTCATATTTAAAAGTATCATTGCATTTTTTCCCAGCATTTCTTATGTGCATGTTTAAAAAAATATTTTAAATTTAATTTTATACAGTTATTTACGCATTTGAAATTTTGCAGTGTAAATGCATTGATAGAGAATATCTCAAGGTCAAGTTTTTTATATAATACCTTAAAAGCAACAAGTGCTGACCAAGGTGCTGCACAACCAAATATCTGAAAATCAATCAACATTAAAGCATTAAGACATATAAAATATAAGAACCGAAAAAGCCCTGTTCCCTTTAGGTTTTAAACGAGATTTCTGTAACGTAGTCCCGATTTGGGGAATTGCAATGTGCAATACATTTTTTATAATTTTTTATTACATCAATAATTTTTTTTTTTTGCATTGAAAAAATTATAGATTTTTGTTTGTATACACTCTCAATTGTAGTTCTTAGAAAGAAAACCGGAATCGGCAGGTCACAATCAGAATCGGCCAAGAAAATTGCAATCAGTGCATCTCTGACCAAAAAAAAGTGCAAAATCAGCTTCACATTATGTAATGCATTTAAATGATTACTCCACTTCCAGAATAAAAATTTCCTGATAATTTACTCACCCCATGTCAACCAAGATATTCATGTTTTTCTTACTTCAATTGCAAAGAAATTAAGTTTTTTGAGGAAAACATTTCATTTTTCAGCATTTAGTGGACTTCAATGGTGCTCAACAGATTGAAGGGTAAAAATGCAGCTTCAAAGGGCTCTACATGATCCCAGCCGAGAAATAAGAGTCTTATCTAGTAAAACGATTGGTCATTTTCTTACAAACATTTATACTTATGCACTTTTTAGCCACAAATGCTTGTCTTGTCTAGCTCTGCTATGTGCATGCGTACTCTGTGCACTCCGGTTCAAGACAGTTAGGGTATGTTGAAAAACATACAACATACCCTAACTGTCTTGTGAGTTCACAGAGTATGCATGCACATTGCAGACCTAGACAAGACAAGCATTCAAGATTAAAAAGTATATAAATTGTCAATTTTTTTTAGAAAATAACAGATTGTTTCACTGGAAAAGACCCTTATTCTTCGTCTGGGATCATTTAGAACGCTTTGAAGCTGCACTGAAACTGAAATTTTTAACCTTCAATCCGCTGAAGTCCACTATATGAAATGTTTTCCACAAACTTATTTTCTTTGTGACTGAAGAAAGAAAGACATGAACATCTTGGATGACATGTGGGTGAGTAAATTGTCAGGAAATGTTTGTTTTGAAAGTGGGGTAATCCTTTAAACCTTTGTAAAATGATAGCAGACAACAGCAACACACAGGCAGCAAATAATGTCGTGAGGGCCGTTGCTCTACAGTCTGATTGTTTCTCATCTATTGCTCTCTTGTTCTCTTGTTTTTTTCTGCTCCAGATTCTCTCTGGATTCACATCATCAGTCACGTCTGAATTGACTCCATTGACCAGTCTGAGCAGGGTAAGTGAGTCTGACACATCTGAGATGTGTTTTCTTTCTGCAGAAGTTGCATTGCTCAAGATCCTGCATGATTCACTGAGAGAATGAAATATTTTCTAAATAAATGTAATGAATGGCGGCCTTATTTTAAATAGGGATGTCCCGATCCGATATTGATATCGGAAATAGGTCCGATATCAGCCCAAAAAAACTCTATCGGATTATATCGGACTGCGTTAAAAATCTCCGATATAAGATGTCAGTTCCGCTCTAAACTCCGTTACAGCTATTCTATCCAGCAGCGTCCAGAGCCAGCGTGCAAAGCCCACGTGATCACAACACTGCTTGCTAGCGAAGTAGCAAAGAAAAAGAGTGATGTCGGCCGTGTGGCAGTATTTTTCATTAAGGTGGCTCAGTGCAACACTTGTCATGCACAAGTTTCCCGTGGTGGAACAGAACCGGGAAAGTTTAATACGTCCAACCTCATTGCGCATTTGAAGCAGCATCACAAAACTCTGCACTGAGTCTCCGCGCGCAGCCGTCTTGCCAGTCAAGAGGTGTCGCTCTCCGAATGCGAGATTCTTATATATTAATGTTTCTTATATGAGGCTCTTTTTACAACTAGAAGGTTAATATTGTTTTTAACTTGCGACAAAACAACGAATTAGCCGTGCATTTATATGGAAATATGCTTTAGGAGCTATCCATCTTCACTCCCCTCAGTATTACGTCGCATTCGGAGATCGATACCTCTTGACTGGAGAGACGGCCGCGCGCGGAGACTCAAACAGTGAAAGTGAGTTGTTCAAAAACGTTCTTTTTAGTAAACTCTGTGAACACAAACAATGTTCTCAATGCTGGAGTTCATGTGTAGAGACCCAGACAATACTTCGAGCAAAGTTTCATGGTGTGTCGAGTCTTCTCAGTGTTGTAAAAATATGGATTTTGATGCGCTCAAAAACTTGCCCCTAGTTCTCCCATTCACCGGCCACTGACCACAAAAAGAAATCACTGTCAATCTCAAAAACGGCTTGTTTGTCGTAAGTATGCTTTTAGATATAAGTTTGTCTCGTTTACAGTAAAAACAAAAACAGCCCAGGTTGCATTTTGACAATAGTTATCCTTTAAAGAAACAATCCTCTGGCAACTTCAAGCAACCAACGCTGCCTGAAACCCTCGCAAAGCGTGACAATAATAACAATAATGATCAATTATTTTTGAGGAGCATAGGAGCAGACTCACTGCTCAGCATGCAGAAATGCTTATCTTCTTAAAAATAAAATCTCCACATCATGCTCGGACTGCAGAAAGTTGAGTTGGAGGAGTAGGAAGTGTAGTCATCCTTTTAGTTAAATATTTGTTTTCTGCCCTGTATTAGAGTTATATTTATTTTGTTTTCACTATTTTTTGTGGATAGCAAATGCAATGATCTCATTCTTTCAGGCAGTGTGTGTAAAATTGAAACTTTGGACACTCAACCTTTAGCAGTTGGTCAATTAACAATATTTTTTTTTTCTTATGTTCCTGCTCTCAGCTGTTCTTACCATTTGCTGACGGTAAAAAATAAATAACTGAAGAGACCTTTAATTAGTATTTTGCACTTTAAAAAATATATTTTTGTTTATTCAATTAAGATATTTTTCAGGGTCTTAATATTTATTCTTTAATTCTTTTTTTTATATATTCTTATGTAAAAGGTTCACATTTGTGCAACCAATAGTTAATAAATTGGTCGTTTTTTTCCATACTTACTGTTGCTGACTTTTGTTCTCAGTTTGATCTAGCCGTTCATACATTCCACACAAAAAAATAGGTAAAAGTATTCATGATTTGTGCTGATTACTGTATCGGATTTGTATCGGTATCGGTTAGTACTGAAGGCTACAATATCGGTATCGTATCGGAAGTTAAAACGTTGTATCGGGACATCCCTAATTTTAAAACTTGTTTATTTAATGTAAAATGATTATTGCGGTGAGTAGTATGGTTCTTTATGCATCGTCTGAATACTGAATAAATAAGCTTTCCATCGATTGACAATAATTGTCCGAGATACATCTATTTGATTATCTGTAATCTGAGGGTTCAATAAAATCTAAATATTGTGAAAATCGCCTTTAAACTTGTCCAAATGAAGTTCTTAGCAATGCATATTACTAATCCAGAATTCAGTTTTATATTTATGTTAGGAAATTTACAAAATATCTTCATGGAACATGATCTTTAATATCCTAATGATTTTTTGCATAAATGAAAAATCAATAATTTTGACCCATGCAATATATTTTTGGCAATTCCTACAAATATGCTTGTGCTATTTAACACTGGTTTTGTGGTCCAGGGTCACATATGTTTGGCAACAATTCTTTTAAACCTAACTGATGCAGTAAATTGCATTTTATTTCTCAAAAAACTATGTTGGAAGGCATACCCATGTCCATATTCCAGGATAATGAAGAAATTTCTGAAGAAAATTATGAAAGCAAATATTCATTTTCTTTAATTATGTACAATAAGAATGTAAGAATGCAAATAGTCTGTATTGATTTCATGTTGACAAAGTAGATATCAGACGAAAAACTCCAATTTTAGTTTAGTTCAAGCGCCAATATTATTAAGAAATCTAAAGCTAAAAATGAATTAAAATGAATTAATCCTAACTAGTAATGTAATGATAGTAAAAATTAAAAAAGTACATAACAAAATTACTAAAAATGTAGCTAAAATTAAAATGAATACTGAAAGTATACAGAAGACTCTAACTTATAATAATCCTAACCTGTAAAATTCTTTTTTATTTATTAAAAACAAAAAAAAACAAAAATCTGTCTACTTGTTTTCTTCTTATTATAAAAGAAATAATAACTTTGTCCTCTAACACTAGCTCTATCTGTTCTATTTCTTTTCTATCCACTTTTTAAATATTATTTAAGAAAAACTATATTGCTAATATTGCTGTTAGTTTGTTTTGATTGCTTCTGTTGTCCTCTTTTGTAAAATGGAAAAGTACCTGTATAATAATATATCAAAAGTACTAAAATAACAGTACTTAAAACGATTTCTGCATGCACAATTTCTGCATCAAAATTAAACAAGACTTTTACATCTATGAAATGATTAATAATGTGTATAAACTAAAGTGTTTTATTCAGTTTATGATGGTGAATATTTATTTTCTTATATGTTTAAGTTAATTTGAAGAGTTTATTTGCAAAAACAGATTTTCAAAAACAATGTTTTTTATTATGTAATCATGTTTTTATTGTGTGAGCTGTATTTTTTAAGTAATTTGTACTTAATCAAAATAGCCCAACTGCAGTTTGATTGAGATTAATTGGAATGCACAATGAAAAAACATGATTATTGAAAATGGTTAAAAACTGAGTTATTTGCTTTTTCAAATTAACTCTTTAAATGAAGAATTTAAGAGTGTAAACAGTGTTTTAATTGTATGTTGCCTGAAGTCTATCTTTATGTTTGAAGTGATGAGAACGCCACCTAGTGCTCATCTCTGTGTACTGCATAATTATACAGATGTACTGTAGATGACAGAGTATGACTGTCTCTTACGTAACATGATTTTTCCAGGACAGCAGCAGTTCTGTTGGGTTGGTTGAGCTGACGGGAATCAAGGATCTGGATGACATCAACCAGGAAATCTCCCAGCTGCAAAGGTCAGAGAGTT
>NC_133370.1:4366484-4417319 GCF_049309525.1 Garra rufa
AGATCACGTCATTGCAGACCCAGATCCTGTCTCAGGAGTCAGACGTACAGATGCAGGAGAAGGAGGTGAGCAGAACGAAGACGGACCTGTACTGTCTGGAACAAGAGGAGCAGCGTTTGGAGGAGAGTCTGCGCTCCGGGAAAGCCAAGCTAGACAGCATCCTCAAACTGCTGAAAACATCGCAGGACGAGATGGATCAGGTCTGAACACGTATCCAACACACATTTATCACACTGTTTAGGTAATTCAAGATTTACAAAGAACCATCATTATGCCTATCTATCTATACATCTATACATCTATGCATCTATACACACTGCTGCTCAAAAGTTTGGAATCAGTAAGATTTTTAATGGTTTTTAAAGAAGTTTCGTATGCTCATCAAGGCTGCATTTATTTGATCAAAAATACAGAAAAAACTGTAATACTGTGAAATATTATTTCAATTTAAAAATAACTGTTTTCTATGTGAATATATTTTAAAATGTAATTTATTCCTGTGATACAAACTACATTTTCAGCATCATCACTCCAGTCTTCAGTGTCACATGATCCTTCAGAAATCTTTTTAATATCCTGATTTATTATCAGTTCTTTGATCAATAAAAAGTTTAAAAGAACAGCATTTATTAAAATGGTTTTCTGACAATATACACTTTTTTTAAGTTTGGGCTTAGTAAATTTTTATTTTTACTTTATTTTATTTTTTATTAATACGTTTATTAACCAAGAATGTCTTAAATTAATAAAAAGTGATCGCATAGATTTACATTGTTAGAATTGTTGTTTATATTTTGAGTAAATGCTGTTTAACTTATTCATCAAAGAATTCTGAAAAAAAGAATAACAGGTTCCAAAATATTTCAGGTTTCCAACAATGATAATTCTAATAATAAATCAACATATTAGAATATTAGAACTGATGAAAATTCAAATTTGCACCACAGGAATAAATTATATTTTAAAGTATATTAAAATAAAAAATATTATTTTATATTGTAATAACATTTTGCAATATTACAGTTGATTTTCTGTATTTTTTAACAAATAAATGCAGCCTAAAAACATTAAAAATTTTACCGATCCCAAACTTTTGAGCAGTAGTGTGTATATATGTATGTGTTTTTTTTTCAGCTAGTTGCCAAGGCAATATTTCTCATATTTTATTTAACTTAAGTTTGCAAAAATAACTAAAACAAATTGTGAAATAAAATTTTTTTTAAAATAGATATATATTTAGTTAAAATTGAAATAGAAAATACAAAAAAAGTCTTCTCAATAATACTTAAATGACAATGAAGGACATATATTTTTAATGTAAATAGACAGTTTTTACTCACAGTTTACTCATAGTTTTTGTAAATTTCCTGATCTTTGCTCCCCATGAAGATTTTAGTCTTGCTAAAAATGCTAAATATATATCCACCACATATTTGATAATATTAATATATTTCAGTTGACCTTTGAGAGAGCAGTTCATATGAATTAATATTTAAATACCAAAAGTTAAAACTCCTAAAAATATTTTAAAAATATTTTATAAATCCCAGTGTGACACTACAGGTAATTTAAAACTGAGAATATAGCACAACTTCTTGTACCTTATTGCACAAAATCTGTGATTTAATAATTTTTCAAACCATTTTCGCAAACTATAAATTTCATATTACCAAAAAAATCCACAAGTTCGAATAACAATATTTCAAAAAGGAGAAAAATAAAGTATTATAAAGAAATAAAAATAAAGAAACTACAATATCCTATTTTAGCGTATCAAACACCTTGTAATACATAGTGTAAAAATTAATCAGTGAAATCTGAACAACATCATTTTTGCAACCCCGGTTTCCAGATAGCTGTGATTTATTAATTGTGTGTAATATTCTGAACTTCTTGTCTTAAGTACCTGCAGTGAAGTCATGTAAAGTGATGTTTGGGTTGTGAATGTGTTCCCTCAGACACGCAGTCAGCTCAGTGAGATACAAGACACCCAGCGGGAGCTCAATAAGACCATCGAGCGCTACAGCAAAGCTCTGAATGACAACGTGACCAGCCTGGCCGAACTGGACCAGCTCATCGCTGAGGAGAGCAAAACCACCGACACCAAGGTCAGCAATCACTGCACGCTTCACAAATCAAAAATAAAAAAAAATCAAAATCAAGTCTTCATCATGTGCTCATGGGTACCTGATTTTTAGAGACACAGGTGTACATGTACATTGAACTTACAAATATATATATATATATATATATATATATATATATATATATATATATATATATATATATATATATATATATAATATATAGCTCTAAAAAAATATACTTTTTTTTATGATTTAACAATGCTTGTTTAAAAAATTTATATCTCTTTTTTTTTTTATATTTTGAATTAGCTTTTATTTTTATATTTTAAATTTTAGATTTATTAACTTGGAAGTATTTAACTTTTTTATTTTTTATAATTTAAGTTAACACAATAACAACACTGCTTTTTAAAAAAGTTATACTATATTTTTTAATATTTCTATTTAGCTTTGTTTTTTTTATTTCATTTCAGTTTTAATTATTTTGGTATTTCAAATTTTATTGCAGTTATTGCAACATTTCTTATTTCCACTTAGGTTTTGTTTAAATTTAAGTTTTCCTAGCTTTATTTTAATAAATTAAAAGGTTTTTTAAATAATTTATGTTAATAATAATAACACTGCTTGTTTTAAAAAAAGATACTATTTTTTATATTTTGAATTAGCTTTTATATTTTATATTAAGTTTTCAATTTAATTTTGGTTTAAGTTTTATTTAACTTAAAAGTATTTAAGTTTAATTTTATTTCAGTTTTAGTAATTTTAGTATTTTAACTTAAACTTTTTGTTTTCACTCATGTTTATCTAATATTTATATTTTAATTTTTCTGCTCTTTTGACTTTTTTTATTAGTTTTTGTATATTTCTATTTAGCTTTGATTTATTTTTATTTCAGTTTTAATTATTTTGAATATTATATTTATTTTAAATTTTATTGCAGTTATTGCAACATTTCTTATTTTCGCTTAGGTTTTTTTTACATTTAAGTTCTTCATCACTAATATATAACGCTCTATTTTAATCATTAAAAGTTTTTTTTAAACAATTTAATCTAGCAATAATAACACTGCTTGTTTTAAAAAATTATACTATTTTTTTATATTTTGAATTAACTTTTATATTTTATATTACGTTTTCAATTTAATTTTTGTTCAAATTTTATTTAACTTAAAAGTATTTAACATTTAGTTTTATTTCAGTTTTAGTAATTTTAGTATTTGAACTTAAACTTTTTCTTTTCACTCATGTTTTTTATCTAATATTTATATTTTAGTTTTTTTTGCTCTTTTGATGTTTTTTTAATTAATTTTTGTATATTTAGCTTTGATTTATTTTTATTTCCGTTTGAAATAATTTATTTCAAATTTTATTGCAGTTATGCAACATTTATTTCCGCTTATGTTTTTTTTTTTTTTTTTAAGTTTTTCATCACTTATTTATATAGATTTAGATATAATTTTTTTATTTATATATTTTGAATTAGCTTTTATTTTTATATTTAGTTGTCAATTTAATTTTGGTTAAGTTTTGTTTAACTTAAAAGTATTTAACTTCACTTTTAGTCATTTTTTTATCTAATATTTATATTTTAGTTTTTTTGCTCTTTTGACATTTTTTTTTAAATTAATTTTTGTATATTTATCTTGGATTTGTTTTAATTATTTTAGTATTTCAACTTTTATTGCAGTTAGTTGCCTAGGCACATTTTTATTTGTTTTAGTTTTTCATCTAATATATGTATATTATTTCCATCTCCTGTTAAAATGATGGGCCATTTTGGACAAATTTATTTTTAAATGGTAATAAAAATATAATAAAATCATCTGCTCCATTTTTAATTAATGGACACTTTTTTGATAGTTTTAGTGTTAGGTAACAATATAAATGCTAAAATTGACTAAAATCCTATGCTATGGTTGAATATGCTGAAATAATGACTAAATGAAAAGAAAAACTGGTCAAAAGTAATAAACTGTGACTAAAGTAAAAATACAATTAACACTTTTCCGTTATACAGGCATCCCAATGGTCATGGAGAACCTGGGAACAAAATATGTAAATGTAATCATGGGAACTATAAAATATTTAAATGGCTAAAAATCTCTCTTTGTACATGTGCTCTTTGAAATGATTTTTCCTTATCCAGTAATAATAGATGATGGAAAAGTCGTAGTCGAAAGGTTTGGAAACTCAGTATTTACTGTAAACATGTTTTCTGTTTGTTTTTAACAAATTAAGGAGCAATTTAACCTTAGTAAAAACAAAAGGGTAAATACAGACAATATCTTCTAGACTTTTAGAAATCACCTTTACAGTAATAAACCTTCAATGGAAGTGTTTGCGAGTTGTATTGTACCTGGAATAATCCTTAAATGATGAAGGAAATTTGGTTTGAATGTTTGCTCTTATTGTGTTTCAGTCCACACATGTTTTTTCTCATTTAAATTAACTTCAGCTTGGCCTTCCATCGAAAGGTTAACGTGAAACCGCACAGTACCACACACACACACACACACACACACACACACACACACACACACACACACACACACACACACACACACACACACACACGTCTGTCAGAGTGCCTTTACTCTTGTTATTGTTAATGTAGTTACGCCACACACTGGGCCACTGTCAAACGCCTCACTTTTTCCTCATCTGTGACGTCTAACATCAGAAGATCCAGCGCAGGAAATGAAGACGCGGCTCGGCGGCCCGTAGAGCTGAACGATGCTCTCTTCATACTCATTACAATGATAATATTTTCCCCGCAGTCACAGGAGCAGAGCAAACATCAGCTGAATGCTGTGTGTGTTTCAGGAGGATTCATTGGTTAAGTCCAGGATGGCCATGTTTAACAGTAGCGGCTCTCAAGGCCTGAACGCAGACCCCTTCCAGAGCGAAGACCCCTTCAAAAGTGACCCCTTCAATAAAGGTGGGCTTTCGTTTGCCTTCATACCTCAAACGCATTCATCCATCCTCCTAATTTTGGGTTATTGCATAAAAACGAATGGGTGGAAACACCAAGATCATCAGACATCCAAACGTGAGATCACATGACAGTGTTTGTTATTGTGTCGTTTGTTTCGTCTGTCTATTTTAAGGCACAAGCTATTTATTATGTAGGAAAGAAAGAGACATAGACTTCCCCAGCTGCAGCAACTGTCGTTTTTGTTATTGATAGTTTGCGCCACTTTCCAAGGAACTGATGGTTTTGTTGTTTTGAAGTCTTTGGGATGAAAACTTTGCAAATATTTTATACAATATTCTAGGGATGCACCGAAGCTGAATAAAATTAAACACTGGGCCGAAGGCCGATTACCGAATTTTTCATGCTTTTTCCCCATGTATTTTGCCAACTTTTTTCACTATTGCATAAACAGCCAAAATGTGCTTTTTACTGTTTTGTCTTGTACAAAACAACGATTTAAAAATATTTACTTAACATTGAACATTTTAAACATTCTATTAGACATTATAGCCTACCAACAAAGCACAATTTAACTTAAAATTAATAAGTTAGTAAAATAATATTGTTTGGCCATTTTCAAGACCCCCTTCTTGAATCAGGCATGTGTTGTTATAATAAGTACAACAATTACAACAGCTCTGTTAATACATAATAGAGCTGTTGTAATGATTGTTAATATTATTTTTGTCTTACTTTTTTATTTTATTTTACAGAACAACAGGAAAATCATAATGCTAACATTTATGCATGTTGAATGTTTTTTTTAACCTTTTTTTTACTTTATTTAGTTAAATATTTTTTTACATATCACAAAAAGTCAGATTTGCAAGATATAAACTTAGATTTCACAGTTATGAGGAAAAAAGTCAAAATTATGAAATAATAAAATTAATTAGACATGCTTTTGATCATTAAAATTAAATTAAACCATTAAAATGGAATCCAGAAAAATTCAAACAGATTTACATTTTTTAAAAATTGTTTAAAAAATTCACAGAGCTTTTTTTTGTTGAACAAATATTATTATACTATTGTTATAAATTGAATATACTATTGTTAATAAAGTATTGTTAAATTGTATAAGAAAAAAGTCAAAATTGCAAGATACGAAGTCAAAATTGCGATATTTGCAAGAAAAAACAATTCAGAGAATGTTGCAAATATCTTTCATCGGTAGAAACAAAAAAAAAAAGGTTTTAAAGATTTTTTTTGTTGAACTTTTAATAAATTATTGTTAAATTGTATGTTTTATTTAACTTTTATTGTAGTTATTGATAGTTTGCGCCACTTTCCAAGGAAGTGATGGTTTTGTTGTCTTGAACACTTGGGATGAAAACTTTGCAAATATTTTATGCAATATTCTGCTGCGTTTAAAGCACAACATTGGATGGAAACATAGTAATTGTGTGTTATATTCAGTGTTCACTAGGACTCCAGATAAAAACAACAGAAAAGGGTAATTGTGAACACTGAATATAGCACACAATAGCTACGTTTTCATCCAAAGTTATGGACGTTTTTGACATTTTCTTACGCAATTCAAAGTTTGTATTGGACAATTAAGACTTTTTTCTCAGAATTGCAAGAATTCAGAATTCTGACTTTTTTCTTGCAATTCAAAGTTTACATCTTACCATTCTGTTTTTGTTTCTGCCACTAAAATAAAAATAAAAAAAACTAAGAGAAAAAATAAATAAATAAACTCTTTAAACATTTTCTCACATTTCAGATTTTTTTTGGTTTCTTCCAATGAATTAAACAAAACAAATTCAATTAATTAGACATGCTTTTAAATATTAAAATTAAATTTAACTATTAAAATGGAATCCAGAAAATTTAAAACAGAGTTTTACATTTTTACAAAATTGTTAAATTGTCGCTTTATAATAAATTATTGTTAATAAAGTATAAGAAAAAAGTCAAAATTGTAAGATGTGAAGTCAAAATTGCAATATTTGCAAGAAAAAATAATTCAGAGAAAGTTGCAAATATCTTTCATTGGCAGAAACCAAAAAATAATAATAATAATAAATCTGAAATGTCAGATTTATTAATATAATTCTGACTTTTCTTCCAGTTCAGAGAAGAAAAAAATAAGAATTGCTGGATATAAACTCCTAGTTGTATTTTTGTTTAATTTTTTTTATTTTAGTGGCAGAAACAAAAACAGAACTTTTAATAAATTATTATTAAATTGTATCAGAAAAAAAGTCAAAATTGCAAGATATGAAGTCAAAATTGTGATATTTGCAAAAAAAGAAAATAGAATCCAGAAAAATTAAAACAGAGTTTTAATTTTTTTTTTAATTGTTTAAAAAATTCACAGGGCTTTTTTTGTTGAACTTTTAATACATTATTGTTAATAAAGTATTGTTAAATTGTATAAGAAAAAAGTCAAAATTGTGATACTTGCAAGAAAAAATAATTGAGAGAAAAAGTTGCAAATATCCTTTTTATTTTTTATTTCATTAGTGGAAACCAAACAATAAATAAATAAATAAATAAATAAAAATTAGAACTGTGTGATGTAAAACTAGAAAAATCTAAAATGTGATTAAGTGTCAGAATTCAGAGTTTATATTTTACAATTCTAACTTTTTTTCTTCCAATTCAGAAAAAAAATGTGTGTGTGTGTATGTGTGTATATATATATATATATATATATATATATATATATATATATATATATATATATATATACACATACACACACACACACACACATATAGTTTTTTATTTCAGTGTCGGAATTGAAAGATGTAAACTGCAAGAAAAAAGTCCTGAGAAAATCCTGAGAAAAAAAAGTCTGAATTATGCAACACAAACTCAGAATTGCGTAAGAAAACTTCCGCATTGATACAAAAACTTTGTTTAAATCCCACGGTGGATATAAGATTCCATGGGACTGAAGTGTGTTTTCCCCGCCACTTTTTTCCCCTCTGTTTCAAGTCCAATTTATTTGAACAAATCAGTTCATTCAGAACTGGTTCAAAAATGATTCATGGATTCGTGAGTCATCACACATTTGTGTTCCCAGAAGTCTGTGTAGCGTTTTTAAGATTTCTTTTCTTTTCTGCATGTTTACTGAAATCGTGCTGTTTTTGATCAAATTACTCTATAGAATATTAAATAGTATACTAATATTATGACTAGCCTTGTCTAGGCCACTGTACATAAACGCGAAGTACTTACGAAATGTGTTTCTGACATTTGCGTGTGAATTATTGTTCTCCAGCCGATCCGTTTGGAGGAGATCCGTTCCAGCAGAACGACTCGTTCAAAGACCCGTTCGCTAATTCTGATCCCTTTGGTGAAACTTCAAGTCAGTTTAAGGTAAAACACAACATACTGGAAATCTAGGGCCATCTTGACCAGGGGGGTATTCCATAAAACAAGTTTACCAAATAAGTCAGGCTTATTTCAGTTAGTCTGACTTATTTTGAGCCAAATCAAGTGACAATAAGTCAGAAAAGCTGAAATAAGCCTGACTTATTTGGTAAACTTGTTTTATGGAACACCCCACAGAAAGAACATGTTTTTGCACATTCATACAAATCTAGCATGACAAATGATTGTGTTTAAATTGGTTCCATCAGTGGAAAATCAGAGCAGGATCCAGTTGTACTTCAGGTCACGAAATGCCAGTGTATTTTCATGTTCCTGTCATTATCATTCAGTCATTCGCACACCATACAGATTCAAATGGATGGAAATGATTACTTTTTAAGTTTAACTTACTGAAATACTATTTAAACTTACAGTTATTATTATTCTTCTGAGACTAAAATTATCAACTCTGACTTCTCCTAGAGCTTTAACTCTACAAACTCTAAACTCATGCTAGAAACATACTAGCAACATGTTAGTCATGCTAACTAAATGTTGGAAACATGCTAGCTACTTGGTAATCATGTTAGACACATGTTAACAACATTATAATCATGTTAGAAACATGCTAAAAGCATGCTAGCAACGTGTTAATCATGTTAGACACATGTTAGCAACTTGTTAATAATGCTAACAGCATGCTAGCAAAATGCTAATCGCACTAGAAACATGCTAACAACTTGCTAATCATGCTAGAAACATTAGAAACATGCTAGTAACCTGTTAATCATGCTAGAAACATGTTAGCAACTTGCTAATCATGTTAGAAACATTAGAAACATGCTAGTAACTTGTTAATCATGCTAGAAACATGTTAGCAACTTGTTAATCATGCTAGAAACATTAGAAACATGCTAGTAACTTGTTAATCATGCTAGAAACATGTTAGCAACTTGTTAATCATGCTAGAAACATTAGAAACATGCTAGTAACCTGTTAATCATGCTAGAAACATGTTAGCAACTTGCTAATCATGCTAGAAACATTAGAAACATGCTAGTAACCTGTTAATCATGCTAGAAACATGTTAGCAACTTGCTAATCATGTTAGAAACATGCTAGTAACTTGTTAATCATGCTAGAAACATGTTAGCAACTTGTTAATCATGCTAGAAACATTAGAAACATGCTAGTAACTTGTTAATCATGCTAGAAACATGTTAGCAACTTGTTAATCATGCTAGAAACATTAGAAACATGCTAGTAACCTGTTAATCATGCTAGAAACATGCTAGTAACTTGTTAATCATGCTAGAAACATGTTAGCAACTTGCTAATCATGCTAGAAACATTAGAAACATGCTAGTAACTTGTTAATCATGCTAGAAACATGCTAGTAACTTGTTAATCATGCTAGAAACATGTTAGAAACTTGCTAATCATGCTAGAAACATTAGAAACATGCTAGTAACTTGTTAATCATGCTAGAAACACGTTAGCAACTTGCTAATCATGCTAGAAACATTAGAAACATGCTAGTAACTTGTTAATCATGCTAGAAACATTAGAAACATGCTAGTAACTTGTTAATCATGCTAGAAACATGTTAGCAACTTGCTAATCATGCTAGAAACATTAGAAACATGTTAGCAACTTGTTAATCATGCTAGAAACATTAGAAACATGCTAGTAACTTGTTAATCATGCTAGAAACATGTTAGCAACTTGCTAATCATGCTAGAAACATGTTAATAACTTGTTAATCATGCTAGAAACATTAGAAACATGCTAGTAACTTGTTAATCATGCTAGAAACATGTTAGCAACTTGTTAATCATGCTAGAAACATTAGAAACATGCTAGTAACTTGTTAATCATGCTAGAAACATTAGAAACATGCAACATGCTAATCATGCTAGACACATGTTAGCAACTTGCTAATCATGTTAACAACATGTTAGCAACTTTGTAATCATGTTAGAATCATGCTATAAACATGTTAGAAACGTTAGCAATTTGTTAAACATGCTAGCAACATGCTAATCATGCTAGACACATGTTAGCAACTTGCTGATCATGCTAGACACATGTTAGAAAACTTGCTAATCATGCTAGACACATGTTAGCAACTTGCTGATCATGCTAGACACATGTTAGCAACTTGCTGATCATGCTAGAAACATGCTAACAACTTGTTAATTATGTTAGCAACATGCTAATCATGCTAGACACATGTTAGCAACTTGCTGATCATGCTAGACACATTAGAAACATGCTAGTAACCTGTTAATCATGCTAGAAACATGTTAATTATGTTAGAAACATGCTAATTATGCTAGAAACAGGCTAGCAATTAGCTATTCATGTTTACCAAGTAGCATGTTTCTGACATTTACTTAACATGAATAGCTAGTTGCTAGCATGTTGTTACCATGATTAACAAGTTGCTAGCATTTTTCTAACATATTTAACAAGTTGCTAGCACGATTCTAGCATAAGCAAGTTGCTAGCATGTTTCTAACATGGTTAGCAAGTTGTTAACATGAGCCTAGCACGATTACCAAGTAGCTAGCATGTTTCTAACATTTAGTTATCATGCAAGACTCATGTTAACAACTTGCTAACCATGTTAGAATCATGCTAGCAACTTGCTTATCATGTTAGAATCATGTTAGCAACTTGTTAATCATGCTAACAACATGCTAGCAACTTGCTAATCGCACTAGAAACATGCTACCAACTTACTAATCATTCTAGAAGCATGCTAGCAACTTGTTGACAACTTTGTAAATCATGCTAGAAACATACTAGTAACTTGATTATCATGCTAGAATCACGCTAGTAACTTGCTAATCATGCTAGAAACATGTTAGCAACTTGCTAAACATGCTAGCAACATGCTAATCATGCTAGACACATGTTAGCAACTTGCTGATCATGTTAGAAACATGCTAATTATGTTAGAAACATGCTAGCAACATGCTAATCATGCTAGAAACACATTAGCAACTTGGTAATCATGTTATAATCATGCTATCAACTTGCTAATCATGTTAACAACATGCTAGCAACATGCTAGTAACTTGATTATCATGCTAGAATCACGCTAGCAACTTGCTAATCATGCTAGATACATGCTAGTAACTTGCTAATCATGCTAGAAACATGTTAGCAACTTGCTAATCATGTTAACAACATGCTAGTAACATGCTAATCATACTAAAAACATGATAACAACATGTTAATCATGCTGGAAACATGCTAGCAACATGCTATCTATCTATCTATCTATCTATCTATCAAACATTAAACTTCAAACTATTTCAGACTGAAAACCCTCAAACTTAACTTTAAAAACTTGGAAATCTTTTTATATTTTTTTCTTACTTTTTAAATTTTTTTCAAACTTTCTGGTCCAGCTTTCTCAAGCCAACTTCAAAGTTTGTCTTGACAAACTTTTTTATCTAGTTTTAAGTTATTGTAGTTTTAAAAATGTATTTGGTATTTCTACGCTGATTTTATGTTTTATTATTGAATGTATGCATCTGGGACAAATCTAAACATATAAAAGGCAATTGAAAAGTAATAAAAACAAAAAGAAAAGTATAGCAAAAAGAAGTGCATATGTCCATTTTTAGAGTTTGGTTTGGGATTTTTTTTGCATTTAAAACATTAAATCAAACTCAAGTAAATTGTTCTGAGAGCTTGCATGTTTGAGCATGTGAGCTGATATTTTGGGTAATGTGGTGAGAAGCATGTCATAATGTACGGTTAGTGCTCTGTCATTCCCATGATGCCCTGTGGTTTCTTTCTCTCTCTCACAGGCCAGTCCTTTCAGTAGAAGAGTCAGCCAGACATCGATGAGTCCCAAACCTAAAGACTCAGGTACAGTGTTCAGCAGAACCAGCTTATTAGAATGATTTCTGAAGGATCATGTGACTGAAGACTAGAGCAATGATGCTGAAAATTCAGCTTTGACTCAGAGAAATAAATTACATTTTAACAGGTATCCACATAGAAAGCAGTTATTTTAAATTTTAATAATATATCACAATTTTGCCGTTTTTACTACATTTTTGATCAAATAAATGCAGCCTTGGTGAGCAGAAGAGACTTTAGAAAAACATCAAGGATATTACACTTTTGACCAGTAGTGCGTAATCATTTGACGCATCAAAAAATAATCTGTTTTAGAGATAAAGTATAGTAAGTGATGTTACGCCACGTCTCTTTGTTTGTTGTTCATCATCTTCTTATCTTTTCATTTCTTCATCTGTTAGAGGAAGCTAGTTGGTCTTCTTAGTACTGGAGTGATGCATGATTCAGAGAGTAGATCAAAGATAGAGCCAGTGTTCACGCAAGCACTTTAGTAATGATATATATGATATGAATATATACCAATTTGTTATTTATTGAAATATATTTTTAAACATATTTATCTATTTATGTAAATGTGTATTATTATATTTTTGAAAATATATTTTTAAAAACATTTAAAAAATTATTTTGCCCTCAATATATATTTGAAAATATATTTTTAAAAGCATTTAAAAATGAATTTTGCCCTCAATATATATTTAAATCCAAGAAAATACGTTCACATTTGAAGAAAAACTATTCATATAATATTCTACCTTTTTTTTTTACTTACTAAAATATTTTTATTTACATGAATATTTTTCTATTTGTGTAATTATATATTATTATATTTTGGCAAATATATTTTTATGTATTTTGCCCTCAATATATCTTTAAATCGAAGAAAATACATTCACATATCACATTTGAAAAACTATTCATATAATTTACATTTGAAGAAAAACTATTCATATAATATTTTAGCATTTTTTTATTTACCAAAATATTTTTATTTACATACATATTTAAAAAAAATATATATTTAAAGCATTTAAAATTTTATTTTGCCCTCAATATATATTTAAATTCAAGTAAATACGTTCACATTTCAAAAACTATTCATATAATATTTTTTATATACTAAAATGTTTATTTACATACATATTTTAATTACTGAAATGTTTATTTGCATACATATTTTTCTATTTATGTAAATATATATATACATATATTGTAATTGTTTACATTTTTATTTTGCCCTCAATATATATTTAAATCCAAGAAAATGCATTGACATTGACAATTGACATTTGAAGAAAAGGTATACATATAATTTTTGTTTTTTAATTAAATATATTTATTTACATACAAATTCTTTTTATATTAATATATTTTATTATAATTTTAAAAATATAATTTTAAAAGCATTTGAACATGTATTTTGCCCTTAATATATATTTAAATATATATACAATATATAAATATAAATACATTCACATTTTTAAAAAAACTATTCATATAATATTCTATTATTTTTTTAATTACTAAAATTATTTACATACATATTTTTCAATTTATACAAATATATATTATTATATTTTTTAAAAATATTTTTTTAAATGCATTAAAAAGCTTATTTAGCCCTTAATCTATATTTAAATTCAAGAAAATACATTCACATTTGAAGAAAAATGTGAAGAATTTTTTTTTTATTTAAGATAATTTTTATTTACATAGATATTTTTCTGTTTATGTAAATAATTGTATTTTTAAAAATACATTTTAAAAGCAATTAAAATTTTTATTTGCCCTCAATATATATTTAAATTCAAGAAAATACATTCACATTTCACAGTTGAAGATTTATAACATCATTGAGCATATAACACATTTTTAAAATAGAAAAAAAAACCACTATCTAGTTTTGATCTCTAGTAGGCTATTCTCCATATTTACATTCAGACTAAATGTAGGCCACTGTATGATTGGAAATGTTTATATATACATATATATTGCTGTATGCTAGAACAGCTATATGTCTCATAATTTTGTTTTCAAAAAGTAGAGGTCAGAGTTTGTTTTGAGGTACTGCTTCAAAATTTCCTGTGGCATGATTCTATTAATAGCACTTTTACTTACACGTTTAGCTATAGGCCTTCTGAAAATAGTCCTGTCAGAACAGGGAAGTCTTTGTGGCTAAACGTAACGGAAAAGCGTCAGGAATCCACATAGCTGTCTTCTCCTTCTGTGTTTCTGCCCTGCTCATGCTGAACAGGTAGGCTCTTTCTGCGCGTCCCGTCGGAGGAAGCGGGCTTAATTTATGGGAAACACGCAGACTGACGTGCTCCTAAAATAACTCTTTTAACGGGAACACTAGAGAGAGTGTTCAGAGCTGTTAGTGGTCTCACACTTACAGATGCGTGCAGGAAACTCAGACGCCTTTTACTGGCTCAGCTTTCTCACAGTAAACACACTGACTTACAATAGTTTGTCTTTTTTCCTCCTTCGTAACTTCGTCTGTGTTCATAATTGGGTCATTCTTGTCGTGAACCTTTTGAACTTTAGCTTGTATGTGTAATTGTACTTTTAGGAAGCGTTTTAAAAACAAGGATGCATTCAATTAATCAAAAGTGACAGTAAATTGAAGTTATTGTTTCAAATAAATGCTGTTCTTTTGGACTTTTGATTCATCAGAGAACCCTAAAAAAATTAAAACAAAAAATGAAGCAGCACAACTGTTTTGAACACTGGGAATAATCAAAAATGATTTCTGAAAGATCAAGAGACACTGAAGAATTGAGTAATGATGCTGAAAATTGAACTTTGCATTACAGAAATAAGTTACATTTTAATATATATTCACATAGAAAACACTTATTTTAAAATGTAATATTTTTTTCACAATTTTACTATTTTTGCTGTATTTTTGATTGAATAAATACAGCCTTGATGAGCTTAAGAGTCATCTTTCAAAACCATTTTTCTGTCTTAATGACCCCATACATTTGAAATATTTGGTAGTGAATGTTATTTAATTTTGTTAGTTAAAACAATATTTAGAAGAAAATATTTTGTCTAAAAATTAAAGCAAAAAATGAATATCTGAATTTAGTTATTATTGTTAATTAAACTAAAAATTAAACTAAAATTAAATCCATTTTGTTACTTAAATGTTAACTGAAATTAAATAAATGCAAAATACAAAAATTGTATTTTAGATAGTTGCAAACATTTATCATTAAAAAAAAACACTAAAAATTACAAAAAACAAATAAAAATTATTAAAACCTGTGGTTAAAATTAAAATGCAATGGAAATATAAAAATAATAATTGACCTCTATTGATAATAATGACCTCTTAATTAATTGATTAAAATATGTTCACTGAAATAAAATAAAAAAATAGCAAAATACCAAAAATTGTATTTCAGATGGTTGTAAAGGGAACATATATCATTTTAATATAGTTTAGTTTTCTTAAAAAAAAAACACTAAAAATGACAAAAGCACAAAATTATTAAAACTTTTACTAAAATTAAAATTAATTGATTTAAAAATAAGTATCTCAATGATACTAAAATATGAAGAAGTTGCACCCAAAATTATTATTGTTAACTAAAACTAAAAATTAAACTAAATTTAAATCCATTTTATTACTTAAAATAAATGTTAACTGAAATGAAAACAAAAAAGATTGCTAAATTGCAAAATGGTAAAATTGTATTTCACATGGTTAAAAAGAAAAAAATAATCAAAAGTATTAAAACTTTTGCATTAAAATTAAAATTAAATGAAAATATAAAAATAACTGATTTAAAATATTAATTAATAAAATCTAAAATAGATCTCAATGATACTAAAATATCTATATACTATATAATTATATAATTAAATCATTATGTATTAATTATATTAATTATAATTAGTGTGTGACTCTTTCATAACATCGTCATTGGTTAATCAGAAAAAATCTGGAGGAAACATCTGGAATATTTTTATATTTTTAATAAATAAATAAAGATTTTAATTCATGAAGTTGCACCCAGAGTTATTATTGTTAACTAAAACCAAAAATGAAACAAAAATTAAATCTATTTTGTTACTTAAAATAAATGTTAACTGAAATACAATTAAAAAAATAAACATTTTTTATTTCAGATGGTTAAAAAGGAAAAATGTATGAAAATTATTAAAACTTTTGCAAAAAATTTAAATGAAATAAAAAAATAAATAAATGATTTAAAATATTAATTAATAAAATCGAATAATCTAGTAATATCTCAACGATACTAAAATATCTATATACTATATTTTTTTTTTCCCATTTATTAATTATATTAAGACATAAAATGAGGGCATAAAAATGTACTGGGCTGTAAGTAGGAATAGCCCAACTGTGTGACTCTTTCATAACATCGCCATTAGTTAATCAGAAACATACGTCACAGATGGAAAACAAAAAAAGCTGCAGATGGAAAACAAAACGTGCGCTTTTCAGGAGCTGAAAGTCATGGAAAATGAGAAACACTGGCCACATACAAGCCGCTCTCTTAAAATAGCACCTGTGTTTGTGCCGCGCTCTTCAGCAAACGGACAGAGCTGGGCATTTGCAGTGGCTTGAAACGCAGCGGCCGTGTTACTAGATGTTTCCATCTGATCATTTGCTTGTGCTTTCTCTCTTTCATAAACAGACCCGTTTGCTGCGTCAGACCCTTTCAGTAGCGACTCTTTTGGAGGGAAAGGTGGTTTCGCTGATTTCTCTCAAATGTCAAAGGTATGTTCAAAAAAGAAATCTACATAAGTTCTTCCAGATTGATGCAAGCACAACTCAGTTACACTAACCAAACCAAAGTTGAGAATACTCAAAATTTGTTAAAGGAATGGCGTACTGCTTGTCCTGTTTTGTAGTATGCATTACGCACACTATAAGCAGTATACTTATACAACTAGAGCACATTGTATGGATTACCGAACCTGACCTCACCTTACATTTCAAGTCTGATGAATAAAATATGAAATGAATAAAAATGATTTTAAGACATTTTTAGCAAGAAAGCAAGTCAATTTATGTACCACAGTTCATGCAAAATGAATAAATTATAAAAGTAACAATAAAAACAAATAATAAGAAAGGTTGAAATTTGAGTCAAAATGTATTAAAACAGTTAAAAATAATCTATTTTTACACAAAAGTACCTTAAATATGCAAAAAAAAAAACTGGTGATCATGCATTGTAAAACATAAAACATGCAATTAAACATGCACATTATTATATTTGTTGTAGTTTCCATTCACCACACTATCACTTCAAAAGATCTTAAAAAGTCTTAATTTTCCCTTACACAAATTAAATTAGAGCAGAAGGTCTTAAATTCATAAAGTCATGGCATTACATGTTGCATGCATTGCTAAAAATGTATATCTTCCACAGTGTTTGTCTTGTTTTCCACTACATAGATCTCTTATTCAATTTTGCTTCTGAATTAAATGATTTAAGAGTCTTTAGACAAATTGCATTGAAAAACAAGACAAAAAATACTGATGAGCATCACTTTTTATGGAAGCATGATTCCTCCACTGAATAAAAAATTATTATTCATAATAATTATCATTATAACCTTACAATTCACCTTTTTTATCAGAATTGTGTGATACAAACTTGCAATTCTGATTTTTTTTCTGCAGAATTGTGAGATATAAACTCACAGTTGCGAGTTAAAGTCACAATTGCAAGATATAAACTCCACATTTTGATAAATAGTCGCAATTCCAAGATATAAACTTGCAGTTCTGAGAAATTAAGTCAGAATTGTGTGATGTAAATTTACAATTGCAAGTTAAGTCAGAATTGTGACTCATTCATTTTATCTCACAATTTTTTTCAGAATTGTGAGATATAAACACACTGGTGAGTTAAGTCAGAATTGTGAGATATAAAATTGCAATTCTGTGAACATATCATTTTTTTGGTAACACTTTACAATAAGGTTCATTAGTTAACATTAGTTCACCACATTAGTTAACATGAACTAATAATGAACTGCACTTATACAGCATTTATTAATCTGTGTTAATGTTAATTTCAACATTTACTAATACATTATTAATATCTTGTTAACATTAGTTAATGCAGTGTGAACTAACATGAACAAACAATGAACAACTGTATTTCCGTTAACTAATGTTAATAAAGATTAGTAAATACAGTAACAAATGTATTGCTCATGGTTAGTTCATGTTAGTTAATACATTAACTAATGTTTAACTAATGAACCTTATTGTAAAGTGTTACCATTTTTTTTTCTCCTCAGAACTGGACTATGTTACTCGCAATTGCGAGTTAATATCTCACAGTTCTGAGAAAAATTGCTAGAAAGAATGTATTAATTAATAAAATTTAATAAATTGATCAGTTAATTATATGAATTCATTTATACTTAGTGATGTCAAATCATACTTTTAGTGATGAGAATATTCTCATTCAATGAGCTTCTGGTTATATCTTACAAGTGTTATTTTAGTATTATTTTAATACTATTATAGTAGTTATTAACATTTTTTATGAGATATAAACTTTTTCTCCCAATTGTGAGTTTGTATTTCGCAATTCTGACTTTATAACTCGCAATTGTTTCTTACAGTTCTAAGAAAAAAAGTCAGAATGGTGAGATACAAACGCACAATTGGGAGAAAATGTTTATATCTCAAAATTCTGACTTTATTTCTTGCAATTGTGAGTTTATATCCTGCAATTCTGACTTTATAACTCGAAATTGGGCCTTTATATCTCACAGTTCTGAAATAAAAGTCTACTAAAAAAAAGTCTAATAAAATAACTGCGATATACAAAGTCACAAGTTTGTAAGTTTGTATCTCAATTCTGACTTGATTTCTCACAATTGTGAGTTTATATCCCACAATTCTGACTTTATATCTAGCAATTCTGACTTTATAACTCACAATTCTGATTTAATAACTTGCAATTGTGCATTTATATCTCACAGTTCTGAGAAAAATTCTGACTTTATATCTCGCAATTCTGACTTTATATCTCGTAATTCTGACTTTATATCTACCAATTCTGACTTTATAACTCGCAATTGTGCATTTATATCTCACAGTCACAAGTTTATATCTCTCAATTATGACTTGATTTCTCACAATTGTGAGTTTATTTGCCACAATTCTGACTTTATATCTACCAATTCTGACTTTATAACTCACAATTGTGCATTTATATCTCACAGTTCTGAGAAAAATTCTGACTTTATATCTCGCAATTCTGACTTTATATCTACCAATTCTGACTTTATAACTCGCAATTCTGACTTTATATCTACCAATTCTGACTTTATAACTCGCAATTGTGCATTTATATCTCACAGTCACAAGTTTATATCTCTCAATTCTGACTTGATTTCTCACAATTGTGAGTTTATTTGCCACAATTCTGACTTTAACATTTCTGACTTTGTAACTTGCATTTGTGTTAATATCTCACAGTTCTAAGAAAAAAAGTCAGAATGGCGAGGTGCAAACTCGCAATTTCGAGAAGTTAAGTCAGAATTGTAAGATAAAAAGTCGTAATTACCTTTTTTATTTTTTATTCCGTGGTGGAAACGGGCTTAAATACTTCTGCTTTGTGATCTAAAGATATCTATAGTAAAAGTTGTTTCCATATTCTAGAGCTATTCAAACTTTTTGCAAAGTGAATGAAATAGTAATGGAGTTCAGTTGGAAGTTTCAAGCTTTGAGGTGTTGCTTATAAAACAAATTGTGTTCCTCAATTGAAACGAACTCTTTGTTCGATTAGTAGCTTGTATTGTGTGTGTGTTTGTTCTCAGAGTTCAGAGCCTCAGACTCGAAAGCCGACATACCCGCTGCCTCCTCCAAAAAAACCCGGACCGCAGAGACCAGCGCCGCCTCCTTACGGTGAGAAACTCCTGCCAACATCAAAGTGTGCGTGTGATTTACTGATTTAATTAGCTCCTTCATCTGATAAGCATGAGAGTGAGTGTGCGTGTGAGTTTTAATTATATAAAAATGCATTATGACGTTTGTCTTGTTGGCTTCTTTATGCGGTAAAGAAGAGTGAAAAGATCTATCTGGTGTAGTTATATTGTTATAACATTAAGCGCTGTTGTATGTGACTGTAACCAAATTATATAACCAAATATCTTTATTTTAAATGAGATCCTTTAGAATAAATGTTAGAATGTTAGCTTGATTTATTATTTCTAGATGCGTTTCATTTGAGCAGAAATATCAGGCAGTTATCTTTAGCGAACTATAACCAAGCCCAGACTCATCCCTGAGCAAAAAGGTTTGTAAAGCAATTATATTATTTGTTTCCTACAAAACTGTGTTATGTCAGCTGTATAATTGTATAAATCAAACTTTTAATGCTGAGAATACTCATTGGATGAGCTGCTGGTTATACGTAAACAGTGTTATTTTAGTATTATTTATATACTAGCCTATTATAGTAATTACCAACATTTTTTTAAATTAGCTTTTATTTTAAAATATTCATTTTTAATTTTATTTGAAGTTTTAGCACTTTTGCTTTGTGCTTTTGTCATTTATAATTTTTTATATATGTGACCCTGGAGCACAAAACCAGTCTTAAGTCGCTGGGGTGTATTTGTAGCAATAGCCAAAAATACATTGTGTTGGTCAAAATTATTGATTTTTCTTTTATGCCAAAAATCATTAGGAAATTAAGTAAAGATCATGTTCCATGAAGATTTTTTGTAAAATTCCCACTATAAATATATTAAAATGTAATTTTTGATGAGTAATATGCATTGTTAAGAACTTAATTTGGACAACTTTAAAGGTGATTTTCTCAGTATTTTAATTTTTTTGCACCCTCAGATTCCAGATTTTCAAATAGATGTATCTCGGCCAAATATTGTCCTATCCTAACAAACCATACATCAATAGGATGCTTATTTATTGAGCTTTCATATGATGTATACATCTCAGTTTTGTAAAATTTAACCTTATGACTGGTTTTGTGGTCCATGGTCACATATTTTGTTTATTTGTCATTTTATTTTTATTTCACTTATTTTATTTTATGTATGCTTTTATTTGTATGTTTTCCGTTTTAATTTTAATTTGTTTGAGTATTTGTTTTGGACTTTTCTCTATATAGCTAAAAAAAAATATATATATATATATATATATATATATATATATATATATGTATGTAAGGGATAATCAACGGTTTGCCGTGCGTTAAAGGATTTTAAATGCACGACGTGGAGGCTAATAACCGCCCGACGCGAAGCGGAGGGTGGTTGCCTCCGCGAAGTGCATTTTAAATGCTTTAACGCACGGCAAGCCGCTGATTATCCCGCTTATTCCATGGTTATAGACAAATTAAAACTAGGATTGATATTTGCAGCGCAAAATTTGACTGAATGGATAAAAAAGACGGTTATTTTCGTCAGTTATGACACGCAGCTCTAGCATTCTGCCCGCTTCAAATCAGACTCAGAGATTAAATAGTCTGGTAAAAATCACATTTATTTGAATGAAATATAGCATTTGTTTCAGTAGATTATCGATCGACCAAGAGAGAGTGTAAAGGCAAGAGAGATGACAGTTGTGTGTGTGCGTAACGTTACCTGCCTGCATGCTGTGCGTCTCTCTCTACAAACAACAATTCATTCAAAAACAGCAGTTTTACCACCCCATTGCTGAGGAATATAATGTAGCGATCTAGTATCTAGGCTATTTTAATAAGGATCGCAGGCAAACGCTGACAAGAAGTTTATGTATGTGCGCAGCACAATGCGATCTCTCTCTCTCTCTCTCTCTCTCTCTCTCTGTGCTTTTGCGTGCATCAATTAAAGCAGCGCATTAATATAGAACGGTGATTAAACTGACTTGGAACTACCTGTGCATTAAACGGTTTTACTGCACACCTGCCAGCCAATCAGAATCCAGTATCCAGACATTCCATGGAATAAATATATATATATTTGTCACAGTTCTGTCAGTTCATGTCTTTGGTTTCTCCCATTTGTTTTCCCCCCGTTGATCTGTGTCATTTGGTTTAGCCCTCATCATTATTTCTAGCACCTGTCCTTGTATCATTAGTCATCTGTGTCACCTGTGTCTGTTGATTAGTGTGTCCTTATAAGTCTGTCTGTTTCATGAGTTCAATGTCGGTCTTTATTTGATGTTATCGTTACATGTGTGTGGATTATCCTGCCTGTTCCTGTCTGTTCCTTGAAGAAGATATTAAATATAGTGTTAATTGTTGATTCTCGACTTCGTCTCGTTCATCCAGCACGTCTGTCACGTAACAGAAAGACCGACCGAAACAGTTTTTTCCGGCACCTTCCCCTACGTTTATTTTTTCGTTTTGTTAGCCTCAGTGTTTTGTTTTTTTTTGGTTTTTCTTCATGGACCCCACAGTTCTCCTGATCCTCCTGAGGCAGGGGGAACGCTCTCTTGAGGACCACACACGTGAGTTTCTCTTCCTGGCAAACCAGTCACACTTCCCGGATAGCAGCCTATGCGTCCACTACCGCCTAGGACTGAACTCTGCCACCAAGGCGCTGCTATCCGGGGAGGGTCCTCAAGAGAGCCTGCCGGATGTCATCGAGTGGGTGTTGGCGTCCTGCCAGTCATCCTGGACTGTCGACATCGTCAAGGAGGACGTCAGCCCCACTCCAGACCCAGAACCCAGCCAAACATCACCCCGACATGCGGAGTTGCAGCCCGAACCCACCGCAGATGGAGAGCCAGAGCCGAGAGCGACAGAGCCAAAGCCTGACCCATCTGACCAGGTGCGAGAGCCGACTGCAACATCGGCGACGGTGGATTGCCACGTGGAGCGAGAGAGGGCGATAGAGAGCCCTGCCCACTGCACCACCACTGAGGGTGAGCTTGGACCTAATTCTGGGGACTTAATAGACTTTTACTCGGATCTCATCGAAGATAACTCTGGTAACTTAATTAACTTTGATATGGAAATATCCGTCTGTCCTGTCTGCCCGGAATTCCCACCCACCCACCCTCTGTCATCTGATGCCATGTTCGTCTGGCCGCCGCTGTCCCCTGACAGCCCCTCAGCTCACCCTCAGCCCACCACCTGTGCAGTGGGCTCGCCGCGGGACTGCCAGCTACCATCGGCGTCTCGGCTGGAGGATCCCTCAGCTCCGCCTCCAGCCTCCGAGTCCTGGACTCCGCCTCGGCCCTTCGACCCCGCGGTTCCACCACGGCTCTCGACGCCCTCCTCTACACCGTCGCCCGTCGATCCACCAGCTCCACCGGGCTCCATCGTCTTTTCGGCTCCGCCCTGGTCAGTCGTCACCCCATCGTCACCTCAGGACTCTGCTCCTCCGGCTGTGCCTCGTCGCGCCGTCCCACCGGCTCCTTGGGACTCCTCCTTCCTGCGGGCACAGCCTACATCCTCTGTCGCTCCGGCTCCGCCGCGGATCTCCGGGACTCCGCCACCGTCTCGGGCGCCAGAGCCTGTTCCACCTTGGCCCTCCGGATCCTCGGCGTCACCCCGGATCATCGGCTCTCCGTCTTCGCCTCGGGCTCCTTCTCCATCTGCTCCGCCTCTGTCGGTCGGCCCCATGGAGTCGGCATGCCTTCGTCCACCATGGTTCCTCCCTCCGTCGGCTCCACAGTGGGCCGTCATCATGGCTGCGGTCTGGGTCAGTTCCTCCTGCCTTACGCCCCACCCATGTCCTCCCTGGCTCCTCCCTCCGTCGTCGCCCCTCTGGACTGTACTGTCTTTCACCTGGACTTTTGTTTTGGTCCCCCTCCTGGGGTGGCGTCCTCCGCCGAAGCCACCATGGACATTTTCCTTTTTTTTCGCCCCTCTTTTCTGTTTTGTTTTTCTTTTTCTACGGCGCGAGGACGCGCCTATTCGGAGGGGGGCGTAATGTCACAGTTCTGTCAGTTCATGTCTTTGGTTTCTCCCATTTGTTTTCCCCCCGTTGATCTGTGTCATTTGGTTTAGCCCTCATCATTATTTCTAGCACCTGTCCTTGTATCATTAGTCATCTGTGTCACCTGTGTCTGTTGATTAGTGTGTCCTTATAAGTCTGTCTGTTTCATGAGTTCAATGTCGGTCTTTATTTGATGTTATCGTTACATGTGTGTGGATTATCCTGCCTGTTCCTGTCTGTTCCTTGAAGAAGATATTAAATATAGTGTTAATTGTTGATTCTCGACTTCGTCTCGTTCATCCAGCACGTCTGTCACGTAACAATATTAGTGGTGGGCATAGATTAATTTTTTTAATCTAGATTAATCTAGATTAAATCTTGAAATTAATCTAGATTAAAATGGCTAATTTGAATTCTTCTGAAGGCATTCAGAATATGTGTGCTACCCAAATAATGACTAAAAGTAAGTCTTTGAGAACGGGTTTCTCAAGCCAGGTGGCGCATTAGACCAGGCGCTCATCTCCTGTTTCCAAAATGCATTACAAACTGCTTGACAATTGCATTTACAACACAATTAACTATACAAACTTGTGTAACCAAGTACTTCTGCGCAAAAGGCTGTACGACGTGCGCGTTCCCGTAAAATACACAGGCGCGCGGGTATGGATAGCCTATCTGCGTGCATCTTCCAATAAACTGCGTTGCTTTTAGAAGCGTCAATTCAGTTGTTGCATATAGTTTAATGTCTTTATTTCGGGATTATCAAAGTAAATTATAACTCAAACTTGAGATTTTACAGGGCCACAGCAGATTTTCACTGGGGCACGTGCCCCAGTAAAAAGGGTCTAGCAACGCACCTGCCCTGAAGCGGCTTCATAGCTGCATCCATGTCTGCGCGTCTCATTTGATGTGGTAATTTCACAGAAGTTGAAGACTTGTTCTCGCCCCCTACAGTGCAATTCAACTAGATATACGTCATCCGCGCTAAAATATCAAGGTGAAAGTCATCATATTTTGCGTAGTTTAGACCCAGCTCCCAACCCAACTTTGAGAATAGATTAACGGCGATATTTTTTTTATCGCGCGATATGAGTCTCACGTTAACGCAGCACGTTAACGCCGATAACGGCCCACCACTAGTATATATGTGTGTGTGTGTGTGTGTGTTTGTTTTTGTGACATATCAGGACACAAATTGGTGTAATAACATGGGTATGACATGGGTATTACAAGGAGAGGGTGACTTATGAGGACATTGCCCATGTCCCCACTTTTCAAAAGGCTTATAAATCATACAGAATACGTTTTTTTGAGAATGTAAAGATATGCACAGTCTCCTGTGAGGGCTAGGTTTAGGTGTAGGGTGATAGCAAATATCGTTTGTACAGTATAAAAACCATTACGTCTATGGAATGTCCCCACAATTCACAAAAACAAACGTGTGTGTGTGTGTGTGTGTGTGTGTGTGTGTGTGTGTGTGTTAAGACCGCTTTTTAGTAATTGTTTAGTAACTAATTTGTTTCAGTTTGCTGCCAAGACCTTTTTTTTTTTTTTTAATTTCCGTTTAAAGTTTTTAAATTATTTTTTCATCTAGTACTTGCATTTTATTTTATTTTAATTACAGAAAGTGTTAACAGTTTTTGTTAAATTATTATATAATATTAAAATGTAATGCCACATTTGCAATTTTTTTTAAACTTTTTTTTTAATTAGCTTCAATTTGTATGTTTTCAGTTTCAATTTGTTTTAGTAATTTTCTTTTGAATTTTTGTAAATTTTTTAAATAACTAAAAAATACAAAATAATTATAATGTGAAATAATATAAAAACATATATTGTATAATTAATAATTATACAATATATAATATAGTAATAACAACACTGGTAAATATTATATGTCACACAACTTTTTGCTATCCTTGCTGCAAATTTTGCAGATACTTTCCAGTTTATTTCTAGTGCAATTCCCCATAGACCTCCATTGTAAGTGCATTATTTTAAGCTCAAGTTTTGATAAATTATTTTCTGTGGTAAAGCTTGATTTATATTGAACCTGGAGTATTCTAACAAGTTTTAATTATAAACACCTTCAGACCGCATTTCACAACCCACATTAGACATTTCCCAACACGCAAACAAACTCAATAAAATGACAGATCATGCAGAGTGAGTGTGATAATGGAAAGGCAAACACTTCTCCATTTTAACAATATCGATGTGCATCAGTGCGTTGTGAGCTCATCGTGGTACAGCTGTGACAGGGAAGATAAGAGTCTTTGCATGAGATATTCAGCTGCTGCAGCGTCATGCAAAGAGGAAGAACAGACAACTGCAGGTTTATTCGTCTACATGAAGGCAAAGTTCACACCAAAAATGTACTTATCCTCATGTTGTTTCGAACCTGTATGATTTGCTTTCATTTGACCCTGGACCACAAAACCAGAATTAAGTAGCATGGGTATATTTGTATCAGTAGCCAAAAATACATTGCATGGGTCAAAATGATTAAGTTTTCTTTTATGCCAAAAATAATCATGTTCCATTAAAATATTTAGAAAATGTCATACTATTATGCATTGCTAAGAACTTCATTTAGACAACTTTAAAGGTGTTTTTCTCAGTATTTAGATTTTTTTATAGTTGTATTTCAACCAAATATTGTCCTGTCCTAATAAACCATACATCAATGGAAGGCTTATTTATTCAGCTTTTGGATGATGTGTAAATATCAATAAAAAAAGACCCTTATGACTGGTTTTGTGGTCCAGGGTCACATATATAATACTTTTGAAATATTTAAGAAAATGAAGCCTCTTCTCTTCACCAAGGCTGCATTCGTTTGATCAGAAACACAGTAAAAACAGTAAAAATGTGAAATATTATTACAATTTAAAATAATTGATGTAATTGATTGCTCTGATCAAAGCTGACTTTTCAGCATCATAACTCCACTCTTCAGTGTCACACGATCCTTCAAAAATTCAGCATTGCATCACAGGAATTAATTATATTTTACAATATATTCACATAGAAAACAGTTATTATAAATTGTAAAAATATTTCACAATAATACTGTACTTTACTGCATTTTTTAACACATAAATGCAGCCTTGGTGAGCAGAAGAGACTTTAAAAACATTTAGGAATCGTTATGTTTTCATACTTTTGACAAGAACTGTAGTTCAAAATGACATTAGTTTGATTAAAAACAAGACAGAATGTAATGTATGAGTGATAACAGACAAATAAGGGTGGTTTTCCATGAAGAGATTGTTTTATTTGTGTATTTGCAAGATTAACATTCGTGAGGAAGTCTGTTTGTGTTTTCACAAGTGCCTATGTGTACACAACATATTTTTCAGCTTTCATCACAAATCGCCTTTAAAGTTGTTCAAATTAAATTCTTAGCAATGCATGCTACTAATCAAAAATGTACTTTTGATATATTGACAGTAGAAAATGTACAAAATATTTTCATGGAACATGATCTTTACTTAACATCCTAATGATTTTTGGCATAAAAGAGAAATGGATCATTTTGACCCGTGCAATGTATTTTTGGTTATTGCTACTTAAGACTGCTTTTGTGGTCCAGGGTCACATATAGTATCTATTACTTTACATGAGTCTATGCACTTGTGGTAGTAGCAGAATTAGAAGCGTCTCTATTCACATACTTGTATGTTTCAGGCTCAAATACATGGTGAGATTGAGATCTGAATTCAAAGACACTGTCATGTGTTTGTTTTGCACTTTGAGCTGGAGTCTCTCTCATAAAAACACTGAAGTCACCTCTAACCATCGTGTGTGTTTACGCTCTACATTCGGCGCTTTACGTTAGGACTCTTCCGCCGCGTAACCTTCACAGCGAGGTGTTTACACTACTAATTCTCTCCTGTGTTTGATGCAGGGGATTGTTTAGCGTTGTTTGTGGTGTGTTTATTGCTATAACAGGCACAGAAAGGGCATGGGTGGGGCGCTGGTAGTTTCACTACTATCTCTGAGTTAAGAAAGAAAAAAGCCCTTCCTCTCCATGGCACATGAGGCCTGTGTAGTGGTGAGAGAGATATAGAGAAGTGAGTTCCTCTAAAGTTTGCGGTTCACACCCTTAAACTGAGCACCAGCGTTCCCACGGTTGGCTAAATATGTTCATGCCAGGTTCTCACACTCTCTGGAACTGTAAATGCTGTACGTTTCTGATCTGTTTGACCCTTTGCGACTTCTCTTGTGTTTTCTCACTTTGAATGAATCATGCTGAACACCCCTTACACAGAAGAATCATGGTGCAGCTTGCATATAAAAAAATGTTAGCATCATTCCTTTGTGAGCCACTTTAATTCTTCTTTTTTCCTTAATGGATTTCTTTTTCAGGTGAATCTCATGAAAATATGTAAGGATTTTTGCATTGTGATATTTAAGCCTCTAAATTCATTATTATTTTACTACTTTTGATTTTGTAATGCTTTTTTAAATTGTTTATATATATATATGCATTACAACAGGTATTTTGCATTTATAATTTATATAACACAATTTATAATTGCATTTTTACTAGGGCTGTCAAATGATTAATCACGATTAATCACACCCGAAATAAAAGTTTATGTTTACACACTAAATGTGTGTTTACTGTGTATATTTATTATGTATATATAAATGCACACACATACATGTATAGATTTAAACAAATATTTATATGAATGAATAGTTATACTTCTATTTAATTTAGACTATATATAGAATTATAAATATTTTCTATATAAATCTAAAACAAATTCTTGAAAATACATGTGTGTGTATTTATATATACATAATAAATAAACACAGAAAACACATTTAGTATGTAAACATGAACTTTTATTTTGGATGTGATTAATCATGATTAATCATTTGACAGCCCTAATTTTTACATTTACTTTTATTTTACAATTAAAATGTATGTCAAAATAATTTAGTTACTTTGAATTTTATACAGATTTACAAATTTACATAATTATTTATATAAATTTCTTATTAAAAATCTACACATTACAGCAGGTATTTTGCATTTAGAATTTATATAATACAATTTATAATTAAATTTTTATATTTTATTTTGCAATTAAAATGTATGTTAAAATAATTTAGTTGCATGCATATTTCTTAATTGTATAGCTAAGTTAACTATTATTTTACTACTTTGGATTTTATACAGATTTTTAAATTGTGTGTAATTATATATTTATAATTACATTTTTACATTTACATTTATTTTACAATTAAAATGTATGTTAAAATAATTTAGTTGCATGCACATTTCTTAATTGTATACCTAAGTTAACTATTATTTTACTATTTTGGATTTTATACAGATTTTTAAATTGTGTGTGAATATATATATATATATATATATATATATATATATACACACACACACACACACACACACACACACACACACACACACACACACACACACACACACACACACACACACAGGTATTTAGATGATACAATTTATAATTACAATTTTTAAATTTACATTTATTTTACAATTAAAATGTATGTCATAAATAAATAATTGCATTACAAAAGTGAGTTTAATTGCATATTTCTTAATTGCCACTATCTTTAATGCATCACAGAAATTTTTTAATTTTAAAAAACCTCAGCATAAAGCACTAAAGCAGGTACAGTATTTTACAATAAAAAGATGTAATACAATTTACAATTATATTTTTACATATAAACTTATTTTACAATTAAAATGTATGTCATAAAATAAAAATTATTTCATTGTACAAGTGAGTTTAATTGCAGATTTTCTCAATTGTCACTTTAATTAATGCATCACTGTAATACATTTTTTTAAAACTCAACCAACATAAAAACATTACAACAGGTATTTTGCTATTTAAAAAGTATACAATACAATTTACAGTTAATATTTTGCATTTAAATTTATTTTACAATTAAAAATCATTTTAAATAATATAAAATAAAAATTGTTTCATTACATTAATGCTTTAAATTGCAAAGATATTTCTGTTTCTTGACAGGTTTTGTGAGATTCACCTCATATTGAGATCATTTAAATCTTGTTGGTTCTTGTAGTGGGTTGTGGTTGGTGTTGGCACTTTTTAAAGGTTTGCAAATACTGCTCAGGGTTTGAAGAAATGAAACTTTTCCAGTGGTGTTGCATTTTTTGCATCCTCAATCTAGTCTAATAGATGTCAGCCACTGCAAGGCATCTAAAGCACTCGTTTAATCTAAGATAATTAAATGTCTGCTCCAAAAGGTAAGCAGGAACATTATAGTGAGCATTATAGTCTAAGATCTCTCATTTTGTCCAAATTGTAAGGCAGCATCGCATGGGTACTTTCTGGAGAAAACAAATCCAGAATGCAATGAAAAGAACTCACTCAATGTTTATTATAAATATATTTGTATTATTTTATTATTGTATACTATAAATATGTATTTATAATTGTATATAAATATTTATTATTTTAGAATTTATATCAGTTTTTTTTAAATATACAGTTAAAGTCAAAAGTTTACGTACACCTTTCAGAATCTGCAAAAATGTTAATAATTTTACCAAAATAAGAGGGATCATTATTTAGTACTGACCTGAATAAGATATTTCACATAAAATACGTTTACATATAGTCCACAAGAGAAAACAATAGTTACATTTCTAAAAATGACCCTGTTCAAAAGTTTACATACAGTTGATTCATAATACTGTGTTGTTAACTGAATGATCCACAGATGTGTTTTTTGTTTTAGTGATAGTTGTTCATGAGTCCCTTGTTTGTCCTGAACAGTTGATCTGCCCCGATTCTTTGGTTTTTCAGCATTTTTGTGTATTTGAACCCTTTCCAACAATGACTGTATGATTATGAGATCCATCTTTTCACACTGAGGACAACTGAGGGACTCATATGCAACTATTACAGAAGGTTCAAACTATCACTGATGCTCCAGAAGGAAAAACCATGCATTAAGAGATGGGGGTGAAACTTTTTTTTTTTATGTGTACATTTTTCTTATTTTGCCTAAACATCATATTTTTTTCTTCAGAAGCTACAAAGGATATGTTTTGCTAATATGTTTCCCCGAAGACAAAATAAGATACATTTACCCTGATCTTCAAATTCAAAAAGTTTCACCCCCGGCTCTTAATGCATGTTTTTTTCCTTCTGGAGCATCAGTGAGTGTTTGAACCTTCTGTAATAGTTGCATATGAGTCCCTCAGTTGTCCTCTGTCTAAAAAGAAGGATCTCAAAACCATACAGTCATTGTTGGAAAGCGTTCAAATACACCGAAATAGAACAGCAGGCAGTTTAACTGTTCAGGTCAAACAAGCGACTCATGAACAACTATCACTAAACAAAAAACACAGCTGTGGATCATGCAGGTAACAACAAAGTATTAAGAATCAAGTGTATGTAAACTTTTGAACAGGGTCGTTTTTATAAATTTAATTATATATTTTTTCTTGTTGACTATATGTGACCCTGGACCACAAAAACCAGTCTTAAAGGGATAGTTCGAGCATTTAAGACATGAAGTTGTATGCAATCCTTATCAGCACTATAGTGTATACACACTGACCCACACTGCGTTCACCTCCCTGGTCAGAGTTCTGGCCGCTGGAAGTTTTTCAAGAAAGTAGTCACGGTTAGTTTCCGGGGCCTCAAAACTGTGCGTTTTTACGTGAAAAAAATATATGCGTTTCAAAGCTTGATTAATTTACATCACAAAAATCACTCCTGACAAAAATCATACCTCAGTTTTAATCGGCACTATATTCTTCCCGTTTCCATCAATCCGCGCTGCTGTCAGTCGCACGTTCCGATCAGCTGTTCCATTACACACTCAAATGACAACGACGTAAAAAGTAGAAAATGAACAATGGTGCGAACTTGTAAATTCCCAGGTTGTGACCACAAGAATGTGCAGGGATCGCCGTTCAGATTCCATCGTTTTCCTGCTTCTGATATAGTTATGAGACAGCTTTGGCTGGTTGCCATCGGCTACTCTGCGGGAGCTAAAATATCCAGTATCAAGGATTTTCGTGTGTGCAGTGCTCACTTCAGCGAAGACGATTACATCCCCAACCAAGGAGGAAAAATAAAAAAACGGATTTTAAAGAGTTCTGCTGTACCAGTACCACGGGTAAGCTCTATTTACTAACTTTATGTCGCATACGACAGGTTTATTTTGAAGCTAACGTCGGTTTTTAGGCTAACGTTACACTGAGAATATTCTAACCGGGGCAGTGATAGCATCGACAACAATCGACTGTCTATGTGGTGAGAAAATCGGCAAATGTCATAACTAATGAATTTAATTGAATCTATATTACACAACAAAGTATGATGCTTTGCTATATTTGTTATTGTCTGTAACTATGCGGAAGGTGTGTCGGTATCATTAAGTTTATAAGTGTGCTTGAAGTCACATACAGTTAACGTTAGGTCTAAACCAGGTATCTCCAACTCCGGTCATCGTGAGCTACATTCCTGCAGCTCGATGTTTTCCTATGACAGGACACCTTTCTCAAATTAGACATTCTGTACAAGCCTGCTAATAACCCGTTGATTTGAGTCAGGTGTGTTGCATCAGAGAAAAACTAAAACCAGCAAGACAGTAGCTCACGAGGACTGGAGATCCCATGTCTAAACTGTACAGTAAACATCTGATGTTTAGACTCCTGTGGAAATCACGTGAAACGAGGTCTAATATAAAAATATATATATATCGTCTGTTCCGTCTGACATTGTGCTAAAATTGGTTTCATCATCAGACGTTTCGTAGTCAGACATGTTGTCAGCGAGTCGCGCTATCAACAGCTGATCGGAACGTGCGAACTGACAGCAGCGCGGATTGATGGAAACGGGAAGAATATAGTGCCGATTAAAACTGAGGTATGATTTTTGTCAGGAGTGTTTTTTGTGATGTAAATTAATCAAGCTTTGAAACGCATATATTTTTTTCACGTAAAAACGCACAGTTTTGAGGCCCCGGAAACTAACCGTGACTACTTTCTTGAAAAACTTCCAGCGGCCAGAACTCTGACCAGGGAGGTGAACGCAGTGTGGGTCAGTGTGTATACACTATAGTGCTGATAAGGATTGCATACAACTTCATGTCTTAAATGCTCGAACTATCCCTTTAAGTCGCTGGGGTATATTTGTAGCAATAGCCAAAAATACATTGTATGGGTCAAAATTATTGATTTTTCTTTTATGCCAAAAATCATTAGGAAATTGAGTAAAGATCATGTTCCATGAAGATTTTTTTGCAAAATTCCTACTATAAATATATCAAAATGTAATTTTTGATTAGTAATATGCATTGTTAAGAACTTAATTTGGACAACTTTAAAGGTGATTTTCTCAGTATTTAGATTTTTTTGCACCCTCAGATTCCAGATCTTTAAAAGATGTATCTCAGCCAAATATTGTCCTATCCTAACAAACCATATATCAATAGAAAGCTTATTTATTGAACTTTCATATGATGCATACATCTCAGTTTTGTAAAATTTAACCTTATGACTGGTTTTGTGGTCCAGGGTCACATATGTAAACGTCTTTTACGTGAGATATCTTATTCAGGTCGGTACTAAATAAAAAGTCCATGCATTTTGTATGATCCTTCTTATTTAGATAAAATAATTAACATTTTGCAGATTCTGCAAGGTGTATGTGAACTTCTCACTTCAACTGTACTTATTTCATGCAATATCAAACTGAATTCATACTATTTTATTTAAAGTCATTATTTGGGCTTCTGCATGTTAAAATATGGAATATAGTTTGAGCCTGATGAATCTGTTAAATTAATGTGGATTTTACAGATTTAGCTTTCTTCAGGTTTCCTGGTCACTGTCACTTCTTTCTTCCACATATCAAGGGTGTCCTGCATCCAGGGGCGCCGCTGGGAATTCTGGGCCCTGTGCACTGACTCAGCGTATCACTATACTACGTTACCTGGGGGATCACATTTATTGTGATCTTAAAATTACATATAAAGGAAAATAAAATTTCCCTCCTTGGGGGCCCTCCCCCCATTTGGGGCCCCCATTAGTTCCCCTTTTCACCCAACTACGACGGCCCTGCCTGCATCTAGAGGCCTTTTAATCACTTTGTAAAGGTCTTGTTCATTCAGGTTATTGCAGAATTTGAACAAAAGCAGCTAGGCTTTATAAAAGCAAATTATTGTAGATATTTGCATTCATTAGTTGATCAAAATCATGAAAAATAGCCATGTGCATTGTGTTTCCTTCTGGAGCATCAGTGAGTGTTTGAACCTTCTGTAATAGTTGCATATGAGTCCCTCAGTTGTCCTCAGTGTGAAAAGATGGATCTCAGAATCATACAGTCATTGTTGGGATCAAAGGCATCACATACAAAAATGCTGAAAAACCAAAGACTTTGTGGGACAAACAAAGGACTCATGAACAACTATCACTAAACAAAAAACAGCTCAAAAGATCAAAATCATGATAAACTATAAATAGCCAGTCATTACTCTTATTAGTGCTTATATTAGATTAAATGTTGATAAACTGTTGGTCAAATCATATGAGATACGCTGCTACTCTACTACTTAAGCAGAAAAATTCTGTCCAGCTGCTTTTGACTAAATTCTACAGCACTTTTCATGATTTAAATGATCTTTCATTGTTCTGTTCTGTTGGTGTTTGGGTGTCATCTGTGTTTTCTTTGACACTTTCAGGGAAGAATTCATCCGCCACATTTAGCGCTTCAGGGGTTCATAGTCAAGGGTTTGGTGCTCCAGCTAATCGAAAGACACAAACGGACAGAGGACCTGTCTCCTCGTCCTCAACATTACGGTCTGCAGTTAACGCATCCTCGACGTTACCAGACTTTAGAGCCGTAAGTCCGGTATGATGCCGTCTGATCGTCTCCATCTAGCTAGTTTCTGCTGTCATCGTTTGCAATTGCATCCGCTTCATACCGACGCTGCTTCCTCCGCTGCCATTTTGTCCGTTTGCATTGTCCGTTGCATGCTAATGCCAGAATCATCTATGCTTTACACACACTGAAAAAGAAAACTATCTGTAAATGTCCTTACCCTAGATATTAGATGAGTTTGTATCTTCATCAGATTTGGAGAGATTCAGCATTATGTCACTTGCTCACCAATGGATCCTCTGTAGTGAATGGGTGCCGTCAGAATGAGAGTCCAAACAGCTGATAAAAACATTGCAATAATCCACAAGTAATCAACACCACTCCAGTCCATCAGTTTACGTCTTGAGAAGACAAAAGCCGAGGGTTTGTAAGAAACAAGTCCATCATTAAAATGTTTTTAACTAAAATATGAGTCCCTGATCCAAAAAGTGGTACACTTCAAGCAGCGTTTACAAGCTCTAAACAAATATGTGCGTGGATTTTGATGTGAGAAAACAACAGGAGATGGACCTGTTCACTAGAGGAAGCATTTTTATGCATTATGGACTCATATTTTATCTTTAAAAAAACTGTTTAAAAGTTTTATTATTGGGTTTGTTTCTCACAAACACGCAGATTTTGTCTTCTCAAGACGCTTACTGATGGACTGGAGTGGTTACTTGTGGATTATTGTGATGTGTTTATCAGCTGTTTGTACTCTCATTCTGACGGCACCCATTCACTACACAGGATCCATTGTTGAACAAGTGACGCAATGCTACGTTTCTCCAAATCTGATGAAGAAACAAACTTCAGAGAGTAAGGACGTTTTCAGCAAATGAAAAGAGATGTTTCATCATTTATTCATCATTTATCCGCCCTCATGTTGTTCTAAACTTGTACAAGCCATACAACTTGCACACTACAAAAACAAAGACATGAAAACAAAGCATTGATCAGTAGTTGAAGAATATTAAAACTGATGATGCAGCTGAACAAGAGCAACAAGAGGAAGTTCTGTAGTGGAACAAAACCTTTGTTGAAGATTGAAGCAGACAGCCTGTTTGTTTTGAGCAAATCCTTTGATTTCGAGCATTTTTCGAGCTGAAAAACACATCTGGTAAAATTTATAACCCTTAGACTTTTTAAAGTTAGTACAACAAAATGGAAGCTTGTGGAACAAAATAGTTTTAATTTCCATTAAAACGATAAGATCAGCGATGCACAAATTGTGCAGAGCAAACATTTGATAATTTACATACAGTTTATATTTAGTAGTCAGTAATCTGATAAGAATCAAAAGGAAGCTGTTTGATGTTTTACCAGGCATTCCTCACAATCATTTTCACACAATTTCAGTTTCATTCATAACAGGGTGGAATATAATTTATTTTTTATAAATTAGTAGATGTTTATTGTTTTAGCCATAAACAGGGTTCATACAAGATGCTTGAAGTGCTTGAATTGGACTTTTTGAAAGTTAAGGTACTTGAAAAGTGCTTGAGTTATTGAAAGACAATGTATCTATGAAATACATGTTTAATTTTGTCAATAAGCAGATATCTTTTCACACAAAATACACTAAAAACATCATACCATTTTCGCTTATTTCAGTTCATGTCAGAAAACAATCGAGCTAAGCAGTGTTGTACTGGCAAAAAGAGGAACGTATGAAGCAAATCAATTAAGTCATTTACGCTGGAACCGCTCCAATTGAGTCAAACTTGTGACCTTGATCATTCATTTCAAGTGATTCACTAGCAAAAACTAGATCAAATAAAAAAAGCACATAGTAATGGGTGAAACAAATATTTTCAGTACTCTGAATGAGTTAAACCGACCATTGCTTAGCAAAATTATTCACTATTAAGATGTGCTCGAATCGGATTGCATATCTTAAATCGTTTATTTCAGATCGTGACTTTAAATTATGTATCGTAAATCATTTGATTTAGATTAGAACTTAGGAGCACATATCACAAATCATTTATTTAGATCGGAACATTTAGTGAATTAAATGATTCAAATTGAATTATTCAAATCAAATGATTCGTGATACGCAATTTGAAGTCTCATTCTAAAGGTCATTGCACACTGTCCGAATTTTTCGCAGGTTAAAAAATAAATACGACCTCACGTCATGTCAGTCACCGAAATTTTCGTCCATCAAAAAAAAGAAGAAGCATTTTTTGCATTTTCCGCATTCATAGCAAGCATTTTGAGAGCTGTTTTGACAGTTCAGATGCACCGTAAAAGCAAACGCCAAAATATAGAATTGCGTCTGACAAGTTCATCCACTTTGTCTGGCAGCACAATGCACTGTAATGGTCCTTGTACACTGTTCACAGAAATTAATGGTCTTCTTTATATGTGACCCTGGACCACAAAACCAGTCATAAGGTTAAATTTTTACAAAACTGAGATATAAACATCATATGAAAGCTCAATAAATAAGCTTTCTATTGATGTATGGTTTGTTAGGATAGGACAATATTTGGCCGAGATACATCTATTTGAAAATCTGGAATCTGAGGGTGCAAAAAAATCTAAATACTGAGAAAATCACCTTTAAAGTTGTCCAAATTAAGTTCTTAACAATGCATATTACTAATCAAAAATTACATTTTGATAGGTTTACAGTAGGAATTTTACAAAAAATCTTCATGGAACATGATCTTTACTTAATTTCCTAATGATTTTTGACATAAAAGAAAAATCAATAATTTTGACCCATACAATGTATTTTTGGCTATTGCTACAAATATACCCCAGCGACTTAAGACTGGTTTTGTGGTCCAGGGTCACATATTATGCGGCTCCAGTAACACTAGCAAAGCATCAAAGTTTTCTGATATCCTGAAGTAAACTTTGAATCACCCGGAGCTCATTAATAAGGAAGTGCACATAAAAAGTTGTCTCTTTTTTCTTTCTATTTCTTTTCTCTTTTTAAGAAGAGAGTGGACAACAAAATCATCCTCGCTGCTTGAAGATTCCATTTTGTATTGTTTTGCAATTTTGTATTTAAATTTTTTTTCCCACAACGGATAAATTAATATGCGTCGGACTCAGTGTGCAAGGTTTCTATGCGTGACACATTTTTTTGAATTACGAATACGAAAAAACGCATATGAAAAGTCAAATCGGGACTTCAAAGCATGGATCATGAATCATTTCATTTAGATCAGAACTTCGGAGCAGTTTTGCAAATCTTTGGCTTTAGATCGAAACTTCGGAGCACAGATCACAAATCATTTGATTCAGATCAGGACTTTGGACCGATTTCATAAATTTTTTTTTTTTTTTTTTTTTTTTTGAAAACATCAAACCATTAATACCAGTACAGTTATTCAAAAAAAGAAAAGAAAAGAAAAGGTATACACAAATTAATACGAAAATTAACTGTGGTTTTATAGTATAGTAAAAGTGTAGTATACTTTGTACTACTTTAGTAAAACTTATTTTTAGTTTTATAAGTATATTTTTATTTATCTATTTATCTTTCTGTTTTAAAATTAAAAATGTAAGGCATTGTTCAATAAGTGAGATCTCTGATTGAAGTCCTTGACTGAAAAAACCTTCATTAAATTTACTCGTGGTTGCAATTAATTTATTTTAGCTGCATTTAAGTAAAAAAAATGTTGAAGGTTAGTCAACTAAGTGTGTTTATTTAAATGTAGCTTAAAAAAAACTGAGTAAATTCAATGAATCCTTTTTTTCAATGTATCTGTACGAACCCTGTATAAATCTTATGAGCCTTTAATGATTAATGCTTTAAACAAGATACAAAAATACATATGATTCCAGATATACTCTCTGAAAGTTGAAGTTGGCTTACAGGTTTTCTTTTTAAGGATGTTGAAATGTTTATTTACAAGTGAAAATGCAATTTTTAGCTCTTCAATGGTGTCACCTTTGTCGCGGCTTGCGAGCCGGTCGTGACACTGGTTTCTGCAACAACTTTAACACCATCTTTCCTGTGCTATAGTACTTTCTTTAACTCACTCCATAATTTCACAATTCAGAAAACTGCATATGAAAATGCATATGATTCTCATAATAGAATTAATATTTTAGGATGATTTTAAATGCCTTTATATATTCTAGTAGTACACCAAAGTGCCCTTTTAAAAACTCATCATGACAATATGACCTCAGAATGACACTTTGGTCTAGAAAAGTGAGAAGCTTCTACCCAAAGTGCTTCCTGTTTTCAGACAGAAAGTGGCAACTGGTTTCACCACAGTGCCACGGTTGCTTTACACTGTTTTTGCAAATGTATCATTTAAAAAAAAAAGTATAATAATATGCTTTTCGAATCAATATGTTAAGCATATTTGCTGGAGAACATGCTGAATTGTATTAATTGTGCAAGTATCAATGCAAAATTGCTTTGCACAACCTTACTAGATCGTATCAGAAGTAAACAGTTAAGTAGAATTGAACTTTAATAGTTAAGCATCAGGTCGAACTCAGGTCAGCTGGTTCAAAAGTGCTACAGCTGACCTGAATGCACCCTGAGTTGCATGGCTTTTTTGCACAGATGCATTTTGCATGTTTGCATGCGGCTTTGTGTTGTGTATGCCGTGCTTCTTGTGTCTTCAGAGCTGTGCTGTAATTTGTCTTTCTCCCAGGCACTGAACACATGAAGGTAAGGTGAAACGCGGGTCTGCCGACCACATCAGAGCTGCTGCATGTGTTTTTGTCAACCATAAAACACCTACTCCACCCTGCGTGCTCACAAATCCCTACACAAATCACCCTGAGAAATCAGACCGTACATTGAAGCTCTGTAAAACAGCAGCAGCAAATGTAAGACCAGCCGACCAACCGCAGTGAGAAAAGAGCAAATACACAGTTCATTTAGGGTAATGAAGCATTGGAGATTTCTTTGCAATTGCATTCGATGCATTGATTTTATTGTAAAATAGTGCACTTTTCAAGCAAATGTGATAAAAACAAATGAAAAAGAAATAGGTTTTCAAATATAAAGTGTGTATTTGCATCTTTTTTTTTTTTAATGCAAGCACATTTGATAGTTTAAATGTATTCCTGGACCACAAAACCAGTCTTAAGTAGCAATAGACAAAAATACATTGTATGGGTTAAAATTAAAAAAAAATATTTTATGCCAAAACAATTCGGATATTAAGTAAAGATTGTGTTCTGTGAAGTTATTTTGTAAATTTCCTACTGTAAATATATCAAAACTTAATTTTCGATTAGTAATATGCATTGTTGACCAAATTTAAAGGCGATTTTCTCTGTATTTTAATTTTTTTTCACCCTCTAGATTTTTAAATAACAAACCATCAATGGAAAGCTTTTTCTTCATCTTTCAGATGATGTTTAAATCTCAGTTTCAAAAACTGACACTTGTGATGTTTTTGTGGTCCAGGGTCACATTTTCTGTTTGATTTTTGTAATGGATCTCATAAAGTGAATTAGTTTGTGATGATTGCGCTTCATTCTCTGTGTTTGGTCACTGGTGGCTTACATTTGATGAAAACCAAAGGCTTTACGGCTTTGGTTGTTTTCTTGGCTTTCAATCACTGGTTGCACAACAGATGATGTACTGTAAATGATCCTTGGTCTGTTTTGGACCAATTGTAAAAAAAAGAAAGCAAATCACGTTACATTTGATGTTAATTTTGTACAGATCACTTGTGTTTGTGTGAAATGAGTGATTTGGGCTGATATGAGGGCTGGGCGATGTATTGAATAGTCACTATATTTTTTTAATACTTTTATACTGACAGCATATAATTATTTAGCACTTTAATTTTTTTTACATTTTCGTGGTTTAATGTGCTTTTTAATTGGCTGTTAAGTAGGGCTGCAGGATTAATCGATATATAAACTCAAAATCGTGTGCTTGTCAGCTAAAGAGAAGCTGTGGTTTTCAATAAAAATAAAAGTTTGTTGTTTTAAAGTTAGATAGAAATATTTTTTTGTGATTTGTTAATTATTATATCATTTTTGTTAAATATTAAAGACATTTATTTAGAAATATATAAAAAAAAGCAAAAGAAAAGCTGCATTCTAATGTATATAATAATAATAATAATTTTATTTTGCAGTGTAATGTTACAATACTTAAATCCAATTTTTAGTAACTTTATATTTTTTTATATATTTTTTATAGTTTTGTTATTTTTATTTAGTAATAATACATTTCCTCGAATATAATAATAAAAATAATAATGCTTTTTTGTTATTTTATCTTTTATAATTTTATATATATATATATATGTATATATATATTAGTCATTTTTATATTTTTATTTAGTAACAATAAATTTCCTCTAACATATAAAATATAATAAGACTTTATCTACAAGAGAGAAGCGTTTTCCATAAAAATAAAAGGTTGATGGTCTAACATTTTAAAAACAAATAAATTATGTTGTAATGTTTTTTGTTAATTATTATATAATTTTGTGTTAAATATTAATTGAAAATATTCATTTTAGCAGTAAAATATTACAATAGTAATGTTTCATAATTTATAGTAATTCTATATTTGGTATTTTTTGGCTATTTTGTACATTTTTATTTAGTAATAATACATTTCCTCTAATATATAATAATAATAATAATTATTATTATTGTATACTTTTTAAAATATAATTTTATTTTGCAGTGTAATATTACAATAGTTAAATTTTGTTTTTAGTAACTTTTTAGAATAATAATAATTCTTATTGTTGGTGTTATAATTATTATATAATTAATATAAATATTTTGTATTTAAATATTAAAATAACAATATTAAATTTTTTTTGTCAGTAATTTTATCTTTTTATATTATTCTTTTTCTTTTTTTTTTAGCAATTTTTATATATTTTTTTAGTAATAATACATTTCCTCTAATATAATAATCATCCTCATCGCGATAATAATAATAATTATTATTATTATTGACATTATTAATACATATTATCATTATATAAATGTTTGCCCTTAAAAACAAGCATAGCAAACCTGGGGAGAAAAAAAAATATTCTCGATCACAATTATATTTTTTTCTCCTCTTAAATCATGCAGCCCTGGAAAAACATGTCTTGATTACCTATTAAAAAATAAATAAATTAAATAGTTTTTTTTTAATTGACTTTTTAAACATTTCAGAGCAACTGTAAAAATATTAGGATAATCAAGGCAATTTTTTTTTTGGTATATATCTATATATCGGCCAGCCCTACAGTACTGCTTTCTGCTGTATGTGTGTGTGCGATGTAGTCGTAGTTTGCGTAATAATGACGTTTATTTTCCGGTTCAGTTCGGAAATGAGACGCAGCAGCTGGAGTGGGCCAAGCGGGAGAGTCAGAGAGAGGAGGCGGAGCGAATCCGGAGGCTCCGCCTACAAGAACAACAAGACCTGGAACTGGCTCTGGCTCTCAGTCGAGCTGAAATGCCCCGAACATGAAGCTGCTACGTTTTTGGATTCAGTCCTTCGACAACGCAATGAAGCTTTTGCCCCAATCCCACGCTCTTCCTGAAGATCTCTCAGGTTTGCTGTAGCCATCACTGAACCAACGACATGCAACAAAACCAAAGGTCAAAGTTATAGATTAAAATGCTCAACCACTGAATTATGCTTTATGAAGATGATATACAGCTTTATCAAATACTGCAGGACTCTAGTCATTTATTGATGCACAGAAGTCTAATTATTGATTTCAGATTCGTCCCAAAATGCTTCATATCTCAGTGTCTTCAGGACCGTTTGACTATGATCAACTCTGTTCATTAGAGAAATGCTTTCAATCAGGTCTTTTGGTATGATTTACTAAATGCATGACATTTAGCCACTATATGATCATATATGATGTCTGTATTCACACATAAACCTGCATAACCAATGCATTCCCTACAGTGAAGAACAAACCTTTTATTAGATGCATGAAGATCAAATGAAGCATATTCTTTAGTTCTGAAGGAACTTGTTTGCACTGTTTATATTCAAGTGAGATGATCTAGAAATCAATCTGAGTTGTATTTTTATGTTTAACCCTTTAAATCTTGATTAGATCCTCTAGATGACAGCAGATCTCACAAACCAGCCCACTTTCACCTGGTTTTAACCCTTTTCTTGAAGTATATTTTGCTTTGAAGTAAAGCCTTATACTGTATATTGAGCTTGTTCTTATTATGTATTCTTATATTTATTGTACATGTGATACTTAACACTAAAATCAGCAGGTTATGGCTTGTTTATATGGTAAAGAAGTGAATTCTGGTGTTTATATGGGTTTGATTTTCTCTTTTGAAGATTCTACTGACCTTCAATGTTTTTGTGTGTTTTGGTTCTTTTGTGGAAAATGGTTAATGATTTTATAATTTGTGCTGCTTTTCAGTGTTTTAATAAATGTCAAACATATTTATCTGAATTTACTGGAATAGTTTTTTTTTTCTTTTAATGAAAAACATCTTGAAGCCATTTCCTTGCAAAAGCAAAAGAAATGGTGTGTATATATATATATATATATATATATATATATATATATATATATATATATATATATATAATTTATTAAATTATATTTAAAAAAAATTTAAATATATTATTAAAATCATATTTAATATAAATTAAAATGATAAAATGTATATAAATAATAAAATAATATGTAAAAATATTAAAATCGCAAAAGCAAAATAAATTAAGTGTATATAAATTTTTAATTAAATAAATTATATTTTAAATATATTAAAATATAATATTAAAATAACATATATATATATATATATATATATATATAAAATGTATATATATTTAAATATATTTATTTGAAATGCGCACACACACACCCACATATATATATATATATATATATATATATATATATATATATATAAATTCATATAAATAATAAAATATTAAATGTATAAATATGTATATGTGTGTGTATATATATATATATTATAAATACATTTTAATATTAATCATAATTTTAATTATATTTATACATATATATATAAAATATGTATAAAAATAACATTAAAATCGCAAAAGAAATCAAGTGTATATAGTTTTTAAATAAATTTATTATTAAAATTATATATATATATATATGTATAAGAAATATGTATATATATATAAAAAGAACATATTAAAATTATAATAGAAATTATGTATATATATATATATATATATTTTAATGTAATGAATTACATATATTTAAATATATTAAAATTGTATATATATATATTTTTATAAATAATAAATGATATGATGAATATGATAAATATAAATATAAAAAAATGATCAATACAATATATATATATATATATATATATATATATATAATTTGTAATTAAGTGTGTATATATTTTAATGAATTTTTTTATTTTTTCATGTTTTCAACAATAATAATAATACTTTTTAATAATAATTTTAAAAAAAATTCTTAAATTTTAGATATTTATATAGATATTAGATATTTATGCATTTAGCAGATACATTTGTCCAAAGCATCCTATTCAGTTCATGCATTTGCTGGAAACCCATGACCTTAGTGTTGCATGATCTACATGATCTGGACTGTATTCATGCAACTTTATATTGAAAGACAAATATGAAATGAAGAAGCTGCAGTGTTCAATATCTGCTTTTAAAATAGTTACTAGTGAGTTTCTGCCATGAGTTGCACCAGTTTCCAGAACAATGAGACGGTTTGAGCAGCATTCTGTGTGCACCTGCGACTCATGTTCATGTTAGCAGCATCTGTAAACTGACCTGAACTGTTTCTATTGATGCAGTAATCTAGTATGAGCTGTGCTTGTCCTGCTGTGTGGCTCTAATGGTGGAACGTGACGTTTGGCATCCATGCACGACTCTCGCCTCGTCTATCAGACGTTTGTCTTTTGCAAATGCTCTGTGAACGGCTTCAGCAAATTGCTGTTTTTCCTGGATCCGTCCAGTAACACAAGCTTAAAGAATGGAGCCTGAGCTCGAGTCGGACTGAAACGGAGTCCTTGGAAAGATTGAGATCTAAGTGTGAAAATAATTTAACAGCTGCATGAATTTTAGCTTCGGTATGTTAATTACCCCCATTTGGAATAACAGGAAATTCCTGTGCGAGTTTGTATTTACTGAAGGCCGCTGAAAGAGCTGATTTTAAGATGGACAAATGAGACGGGCTCAGGTGACAGGAACATAAGGCTCCGGCTCTTTCCTCATTCGTGTTTTTCTTTGCACTCGATCGCTCACCTACTTAACCGTCCACACGTGCGCTTCGTTTACGGGCCTCGCCAGACATTCTTGTCTAGTCTTTGGATTTAGCTGTGGTTTTAATGCTGAGGGCTTAAATGCTGGGATCAGGGATTACTGACCAGCACACTATATTACCACACTGAAACCAATTCATTACATCTCTTACATATGGAAGTCTGTTTCAGATCATTGTAATCTCATAATTCTGCCTTTTTATTTTTTTTAATAGTTTGTCTTACAATTCTGACTTTTCTTTGCATAATTGCAAGTTTTTATCTTACAATTCTGACTTTTCTCCCCTCAATTCTGAGTTTAGATCTTGCAATTCTGACTTTTTCTCACAATTATGATTTTATATCTTGCAATTCTGAGTTTATTTCTCATAATTACGACATTTTTCTCACAATTTTGTCTTTATATCTCACAATTCTGAGTTTATTTCTCATAATTATGACATTTTTCTCACAATTATGATTTTATATCTCACAATTCTGAGTTTATTTCTCATAATTACGACATTTTTCTCACAATTTTGTCTTTATATCTCACAATTCTGAGTTTATTTCTCATAATTATGACATTTTTCTCACAATTATGATTTTATATCTCACAATTCTGAGTTTATTTCTCATAATTACGACATTTTTCACACAATTATGATTTTATATCTCACAATTCTGAGTTTATTTCTCATAATTACGACATTTTTCTCACAATTTTGTCTTTATATCTCACAATTCTGACTTTTTTCTCACAATTATGACTTTTTTCCCCTTAATTCTGAGTTTAGATCTTGCAATTCTGACTTTTTTCTCACAATTATAATTTTATATCTTGAAATTCTTAATTTGTGTCTCGCTATTTTGACTTTTGCTCACAATTTTGAGTTTATATTTTGCAGTCTCTACATTCTTCTCACAAATATGACTTAATATCCCACAAATTTTGAGTTTATATATCACAATTTTGACTTTTTTCCTTTTTCCTCAGTTTATTTCTCACAGTTCTGATTTTTATTTCTTACAATTATGATTTAATATCTCACAATTTAGATTTTTTTTCTCACAATTATGACTTTATATCTCACAATTCTGAGTTTATTTCTCATAATTACGAAATTTTTCTCACAATTTTGTCTTTATATCTCACAATTCTGAGTTTATTTCTCATAATTACGACATTTTTCACACAATTATGATTTTATATCTCACAATTCTGAGTTTATTTCTCATAATTACGACATTTTTCACACAATTATGATTTTATATCTCACAATTCTGAGTTTATTTCTCATAATTACGACATTTTTCTCACAATTTTGTCTTTATATCTCACAATTCTGACTTTTTTCTCACAATTATGACTTTTTTCCCCTTAATTCTGAGTTTAGATCTTGCAATTCTGACTTTTTTCTCACAATTATAATTTTATATCTTGAAATTCTTAATTTGTGTCTCGCTATTTTGACTTTTGCTCACAATTTTGAGTTTATATTTTGCAGTCTCTACATTCTTCTCACAAATATGACTTAATATCCCACAAATTTTGAGTTTATATATCACAATTTTGACTTTTTTCCTTTTTCCTCAGTTTATTTCTCACAGTTCTGATTTTTATTTCTTACAATTATGATTTAATATCTCACAATTTAGATTTTTTTTCTCACAATTATGACTTTATATCTCACAATTCTGAGTTTATTTCTCATAATTATGACATTTTTCTCACAATTATGATTTTATATCTCACAATTCTGAGTTTATTTCTCATAATTACGACATTTTTCTCACAATTTTGTCTTTATATCTCACAATTCTGAGTTTATTTCTCATAATTATGACATTTTTCTCACAATTATGATTTTATATCTCACAATTCTGAGTTTATTTCTCATAATTACGACATTTTTCTCACAATTTTGTCTTTATATCTCACAATTCTGAGTTTATTTCTCATAATTATGACATTTTTCTCACAATTATGATTTTATATCTCACAATTCTGAGTTTATTTCTCATAATTACGACATTTTTCTCACAATTTTGTCTTTATATCTCACAATTCTGAGTTTATTTCTCATAATTATGACATTTTTCTCACAATTATGATTTTATATCTCACAATTCTGAGTTTATTTCTCATAATTACGACATTTTTCTCACAATTTTGTCTTTATATCTCACAATTCTGACTTTTTTCTCACAATTATGACTTTTTTCCCCTTAATTCTGAGTTTAGATCTTGCAATTCTGACTTTTTTCTCACAATTATAATTTTATATCTTGAAATTCTGAATTTGTGTCTCGCTATTTTGACTTTTGCTCACAATTTTGAGTTTATATTTTGCAGTCTCTACATTCTTCTCACAAATATGACTTAATATCCCACAAATTTTGAGTTTATATATCACAATTTTGACTTTTTTCCTTTTTCCTCAGTTTATTTCTCACAGTTCTGATTTTTATTTCTTACAATTATGATTTAATATCTCACAATTTAGATTTTTTTTCTCACAATTATGACTTTATATCTCACAATTCTGAGTTTATTTCTCATAATTACGACATTTTTCTCACAATTTTGTCTTTATATCTCACAATTCTGAGTTTATTTCTCATAATTACGACATTTTTCTCACAATTTTGTCTTTATATCTCACAATTCTGAGTTTATTTCTCATAATTACGACATTTTTCACACAATTATGATTTTATATCTCACAATTCTGAGTTTATTTCTCATAATTACGACATTTTTCTCACAATTATGACTTTATATCTCACAATTCTGAGTTTATTTCTCATAATTACGACATTTTTCTCACAATTATGATTTTATATCTCGCAATTCTGAGTTTATTTCTCACAATTATGACTTTTTTTCCCCTCAATTCTGAGTTTAGATCTTGCAATTCTGACATTTTCTCACAATTATGATTTTATATCTTGCAATTCTGAATTTGCTCTTACAATTTTGTCTTTATATCTCACAATTCTGACTTTTTTCTCACAATTATGATTTTATATCTCGCAATTCTGAGTTTATTTCTCACAATTATGACTTTTTTTCCCCTCAATTCTGAGTTTAGGTCTTGCAATTCTGACTTTTTCTCACAATTATGATTTTATATCTTGTAATTCTCTATTTTGACTTTTTTTCTCTCAATTTTGAGTTTATAAACTTAAACTTGAATTGAATTGAATTAAAATTGAATTTATATTTTGCAGTTTCAACATTTTTCTCACGATTATGATTTAGTATCTCACAATTCTGACTTTTTTTCTTACAATAATTTTATATCTTGAAATTCGGAATTTATGTCTCGCTATTTTGACTTTTGCTCAAAATTTTGAGTTTATATTTTGCAGTCTCTACATTCTTCTCACAAATATGACTTAATATCCCACAAATTTTGAGTTTATATATCACAATTTTGACTTTTTTCCTTTTTCCTCAGTTGATTTCTCACAGTTCAGATTATGACTTTATATCTCACAATTCTGAGTTTATTTCTTATAATTGACATTTTTCTCACAATTATGACTTTATATCTCACAATTTAGTTATTTTTTCTCAATTATGTCTCTTTTTCATAATTCTCAGTTTTTTCTCACAATTCTGACATTTTCCTTGCAATTCTGATGTTATGTTTCATAATTTGAATTTTTCGCAATTCTGATTTAATATCTCACAATTTTGAGTTTATTTCTCACAATTATGACTTTTTCTCAAGTTTATTTCTTGCAAAACTGACATTTTTCCTCAATTCTGAGTCAATAACATACAGTTCTGACATTTATCTCACAATTTAGATTTTATTTTTTACAGTTCTGATTTTATATCTTGCAATTTTTACATTTTTACTCACAATTATGATTTAACATCTTGCAATTAGTTTATATTTTGCACTTTTTTTGACCCCCCCCCCCCCCTTTTTTTTTGCAATTCAGACTTTTTCTTGCCACTCTGATTTTATATCTGAAGTATATCTGAGTTTATTTCTTGCAATTCTGGTGTTGTGTCTTGCTAATATATGATTTTGAAATATTAAAAGATACCTTAGTTACCTTTTCTGTTTCATTGTATTTTTTTAATCCCTTGGTAGACAAAAGCGTACATACTTTCATAATCAGACTACCAAAAGAGCATATATTTGTACACAGAATTAGATTTTAAATTCAAAATCACTTCATTTATTTGCCTAATAATTAGACAGCTCTCTCTGAAGTAAATCCAGTGTTTGGTTTAAATGGTAATTGCATATTCTAAAGATAGTTGGCAGTATTTCCCATCTCTAATAGACTGGTACTTGTATAGACGGGGATCTTTATTTCCACTTTGAAACCTGTTGAATTGCAGTAATCACGATAAACGCAGCTCTTTATATTCGCTTTGCTTTGAAGGGGAAAAAAGAGAAGCTGGTATTTTCTGTTCATGTCAGATTTGTAGTAAAAGTTACTATCATCAGCACACAAAAGTGAAATGAGATTTCTGCTTCACTTCACTGAGTTGCTAATAATAGCAAGGATCACATTTCTTCTTTTTGTCTCAAATTTGCATAAAAGAGAACTCTAGTGCACATTATTCACAAATGCAGAACAACTTCAACTCTTGGAAAACAAAAGCACAGAGCTGGATGCTTTATTTAGACACTATTTAGGCAAATTATATATATAAATATATATATATATGTGTGTGTGTGTATTCATTTAGATTTTTTTTTCTTTTTCACACTTTTTCTTACCATAAATGAGGATTTAATATACTTTTATATATTTTAATATATTTTATATGCATAATATATATATAAATAATCTAAATGCTATTTAATTTTTTTTAAATATAAAGTCAATTATAAACAAAATGCCATTTCTATTAATTCATTAAAATATATAAAAGCGTGTATGTATGTATGTATGTATGTGTGTATATATATATATATATAAATATAAATTTAGATATTTTTTCACACTTTTTACCATAAATAAGGATTTAATATACTTTTATATATTTTTATATATTTTTATATATATATTTTATTATAATGTCATTTTTGTATGTATGTGTGTATATATATATATATATATATATATATACATACAAATATGTGTGTGTGTGTGTGTAAATGCTATATAAAAATTTGTAAATTTATTTTTATTTTTTAAAATGTCAATTATATTTTATGCATATAAAATGTATTAAAATATATAAGTGTGTGTGTGTGTATATATATAAATACTTTTAGATGCTTTTTCACACTTTTTACCATCAGTAAGAATTTAACAGACTGTTATATATTTTAATATATTTTATAAATATGTTTTAAAAGAAATTTTAAAATAAATAATTTTTGCATAATATATAATTGACATTTTTGTTTATATATATATATATATATATATATATATATATATATATATATATATATCTTTATTTAGACACTTTGATATACAGTACATTTTTAATTTTTCTGTTTAGATTTTGTATGCTCAGAATTATATATATATATATATATATATATATATATATATATATATATATATATAT
>NC_133370.1:4417819-4443583 GCF_049309525.1 Garra rufa
TTTTAATAATCTTAAAATGTTTTTCTAGTCTTTCCGCCCTGGTTCAAAACGAGCTGACGCTAAGCAAATATTTTGATAAAATATGCAGATTTGGCATTTTATCTTCTATGGTGGACATCAAAGCGCCCCTGGAGTCTCTTTGATGTCCGCGTCTTTTCTGCGTCTCTGGAGTCTGGGATCCTCAGCCGAGAGCCGAGCGCCCCTCCGTCCAGACGGATCTAAATTCTCTCTCTGTAATTATGTAAATGTAGTGTTTGTATTTATAGGCAGAAGCCACAGGCTGCTGGCCTCAACCTGACGCAGCTGGAAAGCATCTTGGTCTAAACTATAATACCCGACTCCACGAGCTTGAGTGGGGGTTCAAGAATAGCACTCGTGCGACGTCCCTCGCTCGCCGCTTTCTGGGGACTTGGCTTTCCAGTGGCTTCAAAGAAGCTTGTAATAAGAGACTAGCAATGATGACAGAGAATGGATAGACACACAGTTACATATATTCAAATTTAGTTTAATATTTACAATAAATACAGTACTTACAATATAAAATGTATGTACACAATCTTATAAAAACACAGGACCTCAAGCCCTGGTGCATACGGTGCCATTTGAAAAGAAATGCAAACACATTTGAACACACAGCTCTGTTTTGTTGCATAGTAGCAAGGCAGTTTCAAGAGCAAAACATTGTCGGCGTGCGGTTTACACTTTACATCAGAAAACTGGAGGTTTGCTAGTCGTCAGGCTTTGCACTCTTCGTGGCTTGGGAAAAGGCACCGTTAAACATACACGCTGTCTCCCGAACGGACACAGATTCGTAGGACCAGCCCTTCAGGACGCATATTACCCAAAAAAGGCTTTGAAAAGAGCTCAATCTACGTAGTACCAGCTACTTGTTACTTGTAGGTTCTTATTTTGGCATCAGAACATCAACGGAACCTTTGTTTTTAAAAATGCATGATATATTTCTTTATCATTAAATAAGGCAGTTATGTGGTTGCGGATCCAGTCCTCACAGGTGTCTCTTCATGTGCAGAGCCAGGTGGTCGGAACGGGAGAAGGCACGCTCGCACAGGTGGCACTGGAACGGCCTGTGGCCGGTGTGCTTGCGGAAATGACGCGTCAGCTCGTCGGAGCGGGCGAATTTCCAGCCGCATCCCTCCCAGTTGCAGTGGTACGGTTTCTCACCTGAGGATGCACAATGCTCAGATTAGTTCATCTGCTTTACAGAACACAAATGCAAGTCAAAAGCAAATCAAACGGTGTGACTCTTACCAGTGTGGGTTCTGTGGTGCGCCTTCAAATGCGAGCTCTTGGTGTAGGTCTTCCCACAGCCTGCGAAAGTGCAGGTGTGCGTCGCCGTTCGCTTCCTCGGCCAGGTGCGTCGCCCTCGCTTGGGTTTGGACTCCATTAGATCCAGCGGGGAGGACGGAGGGGTCAGGAGAGCCCTTTGCATGTTGGGTTGCATGCCTATGGCATCCTCGAACATGCCAAACTGGTGGGGAGCCGTGTAAGGCATCTGCATTTGCGCATAAGCTGGAGGCGAGTGATGGAAAGCCTGCGGAAATGCGGTTTGGCGCAGGTGGGAGTCATCCGGACTCAACGGAGGCGTCATATTCCCGGTCGCCTGAGGAGAAACGGCGAGTCTAGGCTGCTCGAAAGACATCATGCACGAAACGTTGCCCTCTTGTTTGATTTTTTGGCAGCTCTGTGGCACCATGCCCATCACCGGCCCGTATCCGTCCATTGGAGGCTCGACTTTGATATCAACAAAGTCCTGTCTGGGGAACGAGTTGACGACGAATCGTCCTTGGATGGTGGCGTCGTAGCTGTTGTCCACGTCGGATCTCAGAAGCTCAGCCATGAGGCTGTTGGAGTACGGCGGAGGAGGTGCGGAGCATTGCTCTGGGGGCACGTAGGCTCCTGTCGAGTACATGCCGCACGGTTCTGCGTGAGAGACGTACTCGGCTGACGCCTCTAGAGGTCCAGTTGTGTTGGCCAGGATAAACTCCAGGTCCAAATAATTGCTCAGATCCTCGTCGTCCTTGCGGCCACGACAAGTGTCCATGTTCTGTGCCACGTTGAGCAGATGGCAGCTGCCACTCAGTGGTTTGTCCTCCTCAGTTTTCCACCTCTGCAAGAAAATCAAAAGGTGCTTAGAATTCAAACTGACTCATTTTGAAAGCACGTTTTTACACTTGACACGTTTACTGTGATTGTCACCTCAACACTTCAAACGAGAGAGACTTTAAATCACAAGCAAGCATGAAAACACTATTCTCAAAGCGGATTTATGTCAAATTATATTGTTTTATAATATCTATGCTGTGTATATAATGCAAGTTAAAATCAAAAACAAAATTTATACACTTGTATACGCTTGGTTCCAATGCGTATTTTCAACATTTGATCTAAAGCTAAAAACTAGAAAGCAATTATATTCGCTTTATATATATTTTTTCTCACCGCTTTTGAGTTTAGGTGTCCCGCTTTACCCCAAATCCCCTCAATTCACAGTAGTTTCACCAATTACGATCGCAAAAAAAAAAAAAAAAAAAAAGCCAAAGCACTTACATCCTCCCAAAGTTTCTCCTTCTGGTTTGCAAACGTTGAAATCGAAGGCAAAAGGCAAGGTAAAGCCATTTCCAAGATGCGTACTGAGATGCGTAATGTTCTTCAGTATTGTTGCACTTGCTCTCGAACAGATGTCAGACTTCGCTGCGCTTTTCCCTCGAGTGAACTTCCAGAGTCATGAACAAAGTGTGTCTGGCAGGAGCGCCTCCTACCTAATAAATACTTCTCCTGGACCAATTATGTGAGCGGAGGAAACCGCGTTCGGGGTTCCCAAATATAGTCTGTATATAAGGCACAGTGCGCTCTCTCCACAGGTCCACAGTCTGTCTCAGTGCCGGACAGCGCGCTCCGGCGCATTTAAGCTTAAGATGACGTGCGCGCTCCCCTCCCCTCGCGGGGGCGCGGCCGAAAGGAGGCGGTCGCTTACCCTTAGTACAATCGCTCAAAACTGTGTAAAACACATACTGTTACTAAGGCGTTTCAACAAAAGCTCGAATTGATCCAAGTGTAATTCCAGTCTGCAAACAGCCTACATTCACCCATGCGTAATTTAGTCTCCAAATATACGCGCTTTCCAATGAAAGCGAGTGACTGCACAATGAGGTTACATTTAGCGAAGTCAAATAAGGTTGTTTTCGCATGCTGATCTGGCAATTTTCGCTACAATAGATTAGTAGGTGATCCAAAAGTCAACTAGTTGGCCCTGTCATTATATATACATAGACTTAGGAGGGTACTATAAAAGGTAAACACTAGGTGCACTAGATTACACAAGAGGCATGTATTGGTCAAGCCAAACATATGATGAAAATAAGTTTGGAATGATGAATTCAAAAATGAAGACAGTCAGAATTGTTTGTGGTTATTCTCTCCACCTGCGGTGGTTCTGCTGTGTGAACTTGACTTCATGCATCGACTAAAAACCACTAAAACACCCACTGATTCAAACACACTCAGTAAAGATTAGCTTGGTTTAACCTCAGATAATGCTTGTTTGATATTTTTGTAGGGCTTTAAAACCAAAGGTGGTGTAGCTTTTACAGATTAATGCTTCAAAAACATCTGTCCATGCCTGAATATAACATGCAAATAACTATTTTGTTGTCGCATGACAAGAAAAGGATCAAACACAAAACTGTGTCTGTAAATATATTGTATTTTGAGCTGGTTTTGAAAATACACGTGTGTGTGTGTGTGTGTGTGTGAGAGAGAGAGAGAGAGAGAGAGAGAGAGAGAGAGAGAAATACATGGTATTTTAAAAATATTTTCCCCTTAAAAAATTTGATTGAAAACTTTTTTAAAAAGTGTTAAATAAATAAATAAATAAAATGATTAATCATGATTAATCACATCCAAAAGTTTTCTTTATATTATGTGTGTGTACTGTTTATTTATTTTGTATATATAAACACACACAAATTATTTAATATATAAACAAAATATTTATCTTAAATATATACATGCATGTGTGTGTATTTATATATACATAATAAATATACACAGCACACACACATATATTATATACACAAAAAACTTATTTTGTATGCCATTAATCGTTGCCCAGCACTAAAATAAATAAATAAATAAATAAGTGCTGGATTATTCGTGATTAATCGCATCAAAAATAAAAGTTGTTTATATAATATATGTTTGCGTACTGTGTATATTTATTATGCATATATAAAGACATACAGTATATATTTAAAAAAAATTACATGTTTTTACATGTATATATTTTATACTCTATATTATATATAAATATATTTAGTATATCTTTTTTTCATATTTATGTATTTATATATAAATAATAAATATACACATATATTATGTACACAGATTTTTTTATTTTGGATGTGATGAATCACAATTAATCATTCCCCAGCACTAAAATAAATAATTAATCTTGATTAATTGCATCCAAAATAAAACTTTTTGTTCATATAATATATGTTTGTGTACTGTATGTGTATGTGTATATATATATATATATATATAAGGACACACATAATTGAAAATATTTACATGTATATATTTATATAATCTATATTATATATATATAAATATATTTAATATATAAACATACATTTTTTCGTAAACGTGTGTATTTATATATACATAATAAATATAAACAGTACACTTATGTACAAAAAAAAACTTGTTTTGGATGCAATTAATCGTTGCCCAGCACAAAAAAGGTGCACACGAAAAAGTTATTATAAAAAAGATGGGCCTTTTTCTTTTTTTTTTTTTTTACAAATGTATGAAACCACGCTTGATTTTAAACCATATCTAGATTTTTTTTCTCCTCATGTATTTCTCCTCAGGTATTGTGACTGACTCAGCATGAAGACTGAAGTTTTACCGTGTTTACTGTAGTTTCACTGAGACATGTGGTTTCAGGAACGTAGTAAAGCGCGATTAATGTGAAAGCGTGAGGCATTGTGCGCGCTCAAAGGCGCTTTATCATGATGATTGTGCACGCGCAGCGGGTTTGTCTAAACGCGGACAGCAGGCGCCAGTCTCACCTGAGCTGCTGACTCTCTCCCCTCAGATGTTCGCCTTACTTTTCGCCTCATTCAGGTGTAAATGGAGGGGGGATTAAAAGACTGGAATGCTGATGGTTGGTGGGAATTATTGGCTTTACCTTAGCAGCCATTAGTTTCGTTAATAATGTCCTGAGGACGCGACACGACGCGTCAAATTGTTTGCGTTGCAGCCGCCATTTAAAGAAACTGACAGGAATAGAAAAACTAGACAGGTTGCTTAGTTTAGATTTGAAAAACACACAGTTTGGTTTATAATTAGTTCGTGAACTTTGCACTTTAGCTCCAGTGTGCTAAAGTACCACAGTACGTTGATATTTACCGTGTTACTCGATGACTAAACATTACGTACTCTGGTGTTTACATGGTACGAGTTTACAACCATAACATTATTTGGTATAATATCGTGGTATTATACGATAAGTACAGTTTTACAGACGTTTTGCAGTTTTTAAACGTTTTAAAACGTAGTATGATAGTATTTTAATGGTACATATGCCAAATACATGGTGTTACGTTGTAACTTACGAGGTAAATTAAGAAAACTCACAGTTTTACCATGGTAAAAACGCTGTATGGTAAACACTACAAATCCTTCTTGGATATTTTTTTTTTTTTTTTGTGGTGCATACATTAATTTGGCTACCATATATATACTGAAGTACCACAGTAAGGCCTTCTAATACCAGAGTACTGTGGTATTTACATAGTAAATGGCTCTTTTTATAGCTATTTAATCATGATGTTTAAGTGCATGATTTATAAACTCATATTGCGTTGACCTCTTGACCTTAAAAGTTTTATCAGCAGCGTTTAATAGCTCATAACAGTCATAAGTTTGATAAATCGCCTAGATACGCATATTTTTCCTTGGTTTCTGCATACTTTTTGTGTTGAGTAAGAATGAGTTTGGGATGTTTCTCATCTCTTTTGTCATAAATCTTCAATGGGAATGAATGGTGGCTCATTGGTTTCACGTAATCTATTATGCAAACTAGAGTTTCCTTGCAAACCAGAGTTTCTTGTGCTTCTAGTTTGATTTGATACTAATGAAATGATTCATTAAGGTTGAGTAATATATTTAAATGCTGATCTATATGTGTGCTATAGGTTTCCAGTGGAAGCCGGTTTGATTAGTGTATGAAAATGCAATGAGGATGCTCATACTGACTTTTGATTGCACAACATCTGAGATGCTAGAAACTTCTTAGTCTTATTTCATTGCTTACATAATTGTGAATTGTGATTTCTCACATGTTTTTAGATATCTCTTTGTCGGGAAGAGCACTGATGAAGAAGTCTGAGGAATATGTCGTCAATCCGAGTTCCACAGAGCTCTACAGGAAGTGTGTCCGGAGCGTGTGTCCTTTGATTGATCGGATAAACTGATAGCACTTCCTCCCCCATGAGTTCAGGTGACTCTTTCTCACAACTGTATGAATGCATGCTGCATGACACATTAAGTTTGTTAGTGAATGCGTGTGTGAACTCTGTCCTCCACGCTGAAATCAGATATGTTTCATGATGCAATTAAGCCATTTTTAGTGTTTAGTATACATGCACGACCAGCCAAAGGTTCGGAATAATTACGATTTATTTTACTGCTTTTGAAAGAAGGCTCTTTTGCTCACCAAGGCTGCATTTATTTGATTAAAAATACAGTAAAAATTGTGAAATATTTTTACAATTTAAAATAGCTGCTTTCAATGCGAAAATATTGTAAAATGTAATTTATTCCTGTGATCAAACCTGAATTTTCACCATCATTACTCCAGTCTTCAGAGTCACATGATCCTTCAGAAGTCATTCTAATATGCTGATTTGCTGCTCAAGAAACATTTCTCATTTTGTCAATGTTGAAAATAGTTCATGTATTTGTGAAAACTGTAATTAATTTAATTTTTCAGGATTTTTTGATTAACAAAGTTCAAAAGAATAGCATGTATTTTAAAAAAGAAAGCTTTAGTAACTTTAAAAATGGCTTTACTGTCATTTTTGATCAATTTAATATGTGATTGCTGAATTAAATAATAATAATTATTATTATTAATTTTTAAAATTAATTTAATTTAGTTAATTTTTCTTTTTATCTTACCCCAAACATTTGATTTGCTACTGAAAATATAGATTTGTAAAACAGGAATAAATTATATTTTAAATAGAAAAATAGAAAACAATTCTTTTAAACTGTAGTAAATATTATATATATATATATATAATTTTTTTTTATTTATTATTTTTTTTTTAATTTAAATTCATTTACATACAATACTTATTACATACTTCCCCTTTAAAAATATATATGGGGGAAATTTAATTAAATTAAAAAAAAAGAATTTAATTAAAAATATTTAATATGTACTACAATTTAAATTAACTAAAACTAAGAAAGATGAATAAAAACTATATAGGCATTTTAGTACCTAAAGTTAAACTATTTATTTTATATTTTTGTATTAATTACAATTTTAGTTGAAGTTTAATAATTTTGTTGTGTTTTTGTAATTTATATTATTTTTAAAAATGTCTATGTAGTTTTTATGAATTTTTATTTATTTAGTTTAGTACTTGAAGTTAAACTAAACAATTTTCTTGTTTCATTTTAACTTTAGTTAAAGTTGTATTTATTTTGTCATGTTTTTGTCATTTTTATTATTTTTTAAAAATGCTATATATAGGTTTTTATTAATTTTTATTTATTAAATTTAATACTTGGATCTAAACTAAACAATATACATTTCATTTTTATATTTTCTGTTCTCACTTTAATTTGAGTTAAAATTTTATTTGTATTATTTTTTTTATTTATAGTTTTTATAATTTTTTATTTATTAGTTTGTTTATTTAGTTTTAGTGCTGAAATCCAACTAGCTGAAATATACTTTATCGTATTTAATGTAATGATTTTTTTAAATTTTATTATTATAATTTTATTTATTTATTTTTTGCTGTTTTGGGCCTAAAATCCAAAAACTCACAGACAGCTGCATATTATAAATTGCGCGCTGACGTATTTCGGAACACTAACACACAAAATTGCACTTGCGTGGCTAGAAGCATTTGCTTAAAGTGTGCTTTGCTCTTTAGGTTGAGCGTGCATCACTTTTTGTCGTTGCCAATTTGCATAATGTCACCTCAAATTGCCTATAATGGCCTCTGTCAATGTAAACGGCCCTTGTTGATTCACAACCCAGAGCTGGCTTTCTTATGTCATCTTAAGTCATCCCCTGAATGTACACAATGCATAACGGCGCATGTTTGTGGTAACAGTCGCCGTGTTTAGGCAGCCGAATATTACATATTCATTCAGGTAATTTTTTCCATTGCATTCAGTGAAAACAATTACGGACGTCATGTGCACGCAGAAGTTTGACATGTGTTCAGTCGTGGCACAGATCCAGCACGCTCCCAACCCGCATTACATGCATCATTGCTTAATGATGTCTCAGTATGCAAGTGTGTTCATGCCGTGCAGTTGTATGAATTGCTATTTCCATTCTATCGTGCATGTAAATGCATGTCGGTGTGTTTATTTAAACATCCTTATTTGACTTATGGGCTCTTAAACAATTAGATACGACACTTTTTTTAATTTAATATACAGTGATTGTGTTTTTATTTCACAGCAACGGGTTAGTCACCGTCCATTAATCTTCTTAAATTAGGATCGAAACGGAAATCTTCTCATTTTATTCAAATGATTCATACGGGAGGAGATTATTGTTGTTTTAACGCCGGGTGTCAAGCTTTGCCAAATCAGTTGTTTCTGAGAATTATTTCTTAATCTTTCAAAATGACTTTTTTTGCACAATATTGAAACGATTGGGTAACACATGTGAAAGTTGCAAGACATGGTTTTTGCAGTCCTGAAAATGCGACAAAAGGCACTGGATTTGTGATTTGTCTTGTTCACATTAAATGTGCATGCTGTATAAACGTTACATTACAACACCCTCACAGGAATTTTACAAACAGCGTGTTCTTTTATCATTGCTTATAGTACACATCATTCCCATGTCAATCTCATGTCAGTGTCATGCCAGGTTATGTTTGATTTGTGTGTGAAGTTTGTGCATTACACCCATTTTACATTCTTGGTTTTGTCGTTGGGATTTACGGCTTGTAACAATGCGTCTAAACTCTAGACGCTCTGAGCCAGAATGCAGACATGTTGGTTTCATTTTTTTGTTGTTGTTTTATGCATTTTAGGCCTTTGGGGTAGACCGGTACATCTAGAAAGCTGTCTTGCATGGTTTTTGGGCATGTACCATGGTAGGACCATGCCTGTACTATGTTCTGAACTTATTTAGTGTAACACATAAGGTGTATGTGTAAATATTATATTTATTTTAACTTTTTTCAAATGTGACCCTGGACCACAAAACCAGTCTTAAGTCGCTGAGGGTATATTTGTAGCAATAGCCAAAAATACATTGTATGGGTCAAAATTATTGATTTTTCTTTTATGTCAAAAATCATTAGGAAATTAAGTAAAGATCATGTTACATTAAGATTTTTTGTAAAATTCCTACTGTAAACCTATCCAAATGTAATTTTTGATTAGTAATATGCATTGTTAAGAACTTAATTTGGACAACTTTAAAGGTGATTTTCTCAGTATTTCGTTTTTTTTGCACCCTTAGATTCCAGATTTTCAAATAGATGTATCTCGGGCCAAATATTGTCCTATCCTAACAAACTATACATCAATAGAAAGCTTATTTATTGAGCTTTCATAGTATGTATACATCTCAGTTTTGTCAAATTTAACCTTATGACTGGTTTTGTGGTCCAGGGTCACAAATATGTGTGGATGAGTGTTATTTTAATTTATTACTGTTTTTGTTAATAGTTTGAATCATATTCTATTTAAAAATGTTCAGATTTTGCTATAATAAATCTCAGGTCTGAGAGTGAGTGGGATTTTAGTTTTTGCGTTTTTTGTCATTTAAAAAAAAAATCTATATGGTTTTTAACAATTTCTATTTATTAGTTAGAGTTAGTTTTTAACTTAGTACCTTTAAGTTAAACTGAATATTTTTCAATTTTCATTTTAATTTTTTTTATTTGTACTGTTTTTTGAACATATTTCTTTATGGTTCATTTGTATTTATTAGTTAGAGTTAGTTTAGTACTTTAAGTTAAACTAAACATTTTTCTGTTTTCATTTAAATTTTAGTCAAAGCTGTAATAATTTTTTTGTGTTTTTGTAATTTATTGTTTTTTAAAAAATGTCAGTTTTTAATTTTGAGTTAGTTTAGTAGTTAAAACAATTTTCAGTTTTCATTTTAATCCTAGTAATTTTGTTGTGCATTTGTAATTTTTATTATTTTTAAAAATTAGATGGTTTTTATTGTACTTGAAGTTCAACTAAACGATTTCCATGTTTTCACTTTAATTTTATTTTGAATAGGTTTTTTATTTCTATACATATATTTTTTTATTAATCATTATTTCTTAGTTTTAGTCTATTTTATTGCTGACATTTTTTAATTTTATTTCACGTAATGATTTTTAAAATCATTTTAGTTTTAGTTTAACTGTAATGAGCTGAAATAAAAAACTTAAAAATAAAAAAGCTGAAATAAAAAACTTTAATTTTAAACTTTAACATTTATTTTTATTTTTAGCTTTTTTATTTTATTTCACGTAACCTTTTTTAAAATTATTTTAGTTTTAGTTAACTGCAATAAGCTGTGTCAGGGTCTTTTATTTCTTATGCTTTCTATTTTCATTTTAATTTTAGTTAAAGTTTAAATTTTTTGTGTTTTTACATTTTTTGTTATTTTTTAAAAATATGTTTATATCATATTTAATTATTATTAAAATAAAAAACTTAAAAAAAAAATAAAAAAGCTGAAATAAAAAACTTTAATTTTAAACTTTAACATTTATTTTTAGCTTTTTTATTTTATTTCACGTAACGTTTTTTAAAATTATTTTAGTTTTAGTTAACTGCAATAAGCTGTGTCAGGGTCTTTTATTTCTTATGCTTTCTATTTTCATTTTAATTTTAGTTAAAGTTTAAATTTTTTGTGTTTTTACATTTTTTGTTATTTTTTAAAAATGTTTATATCATATTTAATTATTTTTATTCATTAGTTAAAGTTAGTTTAGTGCTTCCCATTAAACTAGACAGTTTTTAAACAGTAAACTAAATATTTATTACATTTAGTTTAGCACTTAAAGTTCAACTAAATGATCTACATTTCATTTTTATATTTTCAAAAAAAATATGGATCATATTTATTAAGAGTTAGTTTAGTACTTCAAGTTAAAGTAAGAAAATGTTCTGTTTTCATTTTAGTTTTAGTCAAAGTTTAAATAATTTTGTTGTGGTTTTGTAATTAATTTTTTTTTTAAATATAGTTTTTATTAATTTTTACTTGTTAAATTTAGTTTAGTACTTCAACTAAATTTAATTTTTCTATTTTATGTTTTCACTTTAATTTCATTTTGAATAGTTTTTTTATTTCTATGTAATTTTTCGATATCGTTATTTGTTTGAGATATTTTAGTGCTGACTTTTTTTTATTAATTTGATCTCGCGTAATGATTTTTGAAGTCATTTTAGTTTTCGTTAACTGTAATGAACTGAAATAAAATACGTTTTACTTTTTTTATTTTTTTTTTATTTCATCTAACGATTTAAAAAAATCATGGTAATAACTGCTGTGACGTTTGTTCTGCATCGTTCATGCAAAAGTCCTCGTAGTAGCGTGACTCTACACAGGGCTTCGTGCCTAAAACCCAAAAGCAGGATCCTTTCTATCGCGTCCCGCCGGAGAAACATCCCGCCAGCGAGAGTGTGAGCTGGAGTCTGAGAGTGAGTGGGATCCTGGCCGGACCTTTTATACCAGAGTTATTTTTAAACACACACCCCTTTCTTATTTCCGTGTTTCCTCCTGAGCCGCTCAGGAAGCCGCTTTGGCCCCGTTTCCTGCACACACGCAGACAGATTCGCGAGGAATCAAAGAATGATTGCATTGAGAAGTGCGGCCTCCGTAAGGAAAACACAAGAAGGGTGAAAAATTAAAAACAGAGCCGCTCTGGCACGTGCGATGGCCTCGACTGGAATTCAAAGCCCTGGATGGACTCCAGCTCTAATTTCAGTTCGCCTGAAATATTTGTGGAAAGTTCTGGAACAAGAACTTGCTTTTTTCCACTCCGCGCACCTGAGAAATGCACCGTTCGCATCCGCATCTAAAGTCGAAACGTCACGAACAGAAACCGATAGTGACTTATTGTCTGTACTGTCTGTGCGACTGTTTGGTTTTCTCCGTGTTACATAAGACTCTTATAGCATCCAATTACATAATTCCACCTTGTCTTGATAACGTGTTACTAATTACATAACATTTGTTTATAGGAAGCGCGTGTCTCCTCACAAAACATGAGGAAGAGCAACCTAGGTAGCATGTGAAGACGTCATAGGCGCGAAGTAGGTTCTTGTTGTCTGTTTAGTCTTGCATTCATCCTTTATGAAGAGCATAATCCTGTAATCCACTGCAAAAATATTGATAATTACAGTCAATTTGAAAATGGAGTACTATATTATTGTGTTTGTTGTTTTTATGGCTGTAAGCTTGGCAACATGCAAATGCCAAACTTATCTCAAATCACTACGTGTGTGTATGACACACAATTGCTGCCTATTTAAAGCGTTTTACATCAGTCGCTTGATGAACAGGTTTGGAGGCTGTAACCTTTAGATTAGAGCCGGTGTTACTAAAGAAACATTGATATACTAATTTCTTTGTCAATTTTTTGCATTTTTTATTTAAATTTAATTTTAAAGTTTTAATAATTTTGTTGTGTGTTTTTGTCATTTTTAAGTATTTTTTTTTTTTGTCAATATTTTAGGTTTTTGGTCGTAATTTTAATTACATTTTTAATATTTTGTTATTGTGTGTTTTGTTTTTTATTAGGTTTTTAGGTGTTTGTCAATTTTATATAATTTGTATTTTTATATCTTTGCTTTTATTTTTATTTTAATGAACATTTAGTTATTTTGTTGTGTTTTTGTCATTTTGTCATTTTTTTTGTCATTTTTTTCATTTTTAGTTTTTGTAATTTTGCTGTGTTTTTTTGTAACTTTTATTAGCTTTTGTTTTATTAATACATTTTTTTAAATTAATTAAATTTTTTTCTAATTTTGTTGTGTGTTTTTGTCACTTTTATGATTTTTTGGCAATATTTTGGCAATATTTTGGCAATATTTATTTAGTTATAAATTATTCATTTTCATTTAAATTTATTGTTATTGGTTTTCATTTTAGTTTTCAGTTTTTTGTGTGTGTATTTTGTCATTTCTATTAACTTTTGTTTTTGTTAAATATTTTGTGAATTTTTAGTTTTTTTTGTTTGTTTTTTTAGTTAATGTTTCATAATTTTGCTGTGTTTTGTGTAATTTTTATTAGTTTTTTTGTCATTGTTTTTATTTTAGATTCATAATTAAAATGTAATTTTAAAGATTCGATAATTTTGTTGTGTGTTTTTGCCAATATTTTGGACAATATTTTAGGTTTTTAATTTTTAGGTTTTTGATTGTAATTTTAATTATATTTTTTATTGTGTGTATTTTTTTTATTAGGTTTTTATTAGTTTTTGTTAGTGTTTGGAAATATTTTTGATAATTTGTATTTTTATGTCTTTGATTCTATTTTCATTTTAATGAACGTTTAGTTGTTTTGTATTTTTGTCTTTTTTTAGCTTTTTTTCAATATATTTCTTAGCTTAAATTTTGTTGTGCTTTTTTTAGCTTTTATGACTTTTTTGTCAATATTTGGAATTATTATTATTATTATTATTATTATTATTATTATTTATAAATTATTAGTTTTCATTTGAATTTTATGTCTCTGGTTTTTATTTAAATTTTAATAAAAAATTGTGTGTATTTTTTTTGTCATTTTATTGACTTTTGTTAAATATTTTGGGAATTTTTAGGGATTTTTTGTTTTATTTTAGTTTTAATTTTGCAGTGTTTTTTTGTCATTTTTATTAGCTTTTGTTTTTGTCAATATTTTGGATTTTTTTGTTTTCATTTTAACTTTAGTTACATTTTTAAATTTTTGTCAGTTTTATGATGAGTTTTTTGTCAATATGTATTTTTTATTTATAGAGTACAATTTTTCTTTTTAATTTTAGTTAATGTTTTAGTTTTAGTTTTTTGTAAATATAATTTCGATAATATTTTTAGATTTTTTATTTTCATTTTCATGTTAGTTTTGTTTGTCATTTTTATTTTAGTTAATGTTTCATAATTTTGCTGTGTTTTGTGTCATTTTTATTAGTTTTTTTGTCATTGTTTTTATTTTAGATTCATAATTAAAATGTAATTTTAAAGATTCGATAATTTTGTTGTGTGTTTTTGCCAATATTTTGGACAATATTTTAGGTTTTTAATTTTTAGGTTTTTGATTGTAATTTTAATTATATTTTTTATTGTGTGTATTTGTTTTTTTATTAGGTTTTTATTAGTTTTTGTTAGTGTTTGGAAATATTTTAGATAATTTGTATTTTTATGTCTTTGATTCTATTTTCATTTTAATGAACGTTTAGTTATTTTGTATTTTTGTCTTTTTTTTTAGCTTTTTTTCAATATATTTCTTAGCATAAATTTTGTTGTGCTTTTTTTAGCTTTTATGACTTTTTTGTCAATATTTGGAATTTATTATTATTATTATTATTTATAAATTATTAGTTTTCATTTGAATTTTATGTCTCTGGTTTTTATTTAAATTTTAATTAAAAATTTTGTGTGTATTTTTTTTTTGTCATTTTATTGACTTTTGTTAAATATTTTGGGAATTTTTAGGGATTTTTTGTTTTATTTTAGTTTTAATTTTGCAGTGTTTTTTTGTCATTTTATTAGCTTTTGTTTTTGTCAATATTTTGGATTTTTTTTGTTTTCATTTTAACTTTAGTTACATTTTTAAATTTGTCAGTTTGATGAGTTTTTTGTCAATATGTATTTTTTATTTATAGAGTACAATTTTTCTTTTTAATTTTAGTTAATGTTTTAGTTTTAGTTTTTTGTAAATATAATTTCGATAATATTTTTAGATTTTTTATTTTCATTTTCATGTTAGTTTTGTTTGTCATTTTTATTTTAGTTTTAGTTTTTAGTTTATGTTAGTACTTCAAAATGTTGCAATGACAAATAGCTGAAATAAAAATTAAAATTTTTTTCTTCTTCAACTTTTATTTTATTTCAACAGTTTTATTTTAGTTTTAGTTAACGATAATAACCCTGATCAGTATGTATGTGTCAATAAGTTGCATTAGTTCTAGACCTCAAATCTACACAGACTAATAATGCATGCACACAAGCATCAACACCTGCAGCGTATCCAAGCATTTATTACTTTCTGCTTTCTATTAAAATGAAAGCAAAGGCCCACAGAACTATACAGCATTTGTTCCAAACAGATCGTCACGTTACCCACATTGCATTGCACTAACACCTTCTTACGAGTGATTGTGAACTCTGTTATGACAGAGCGCTGGCTGAAGGCCTCGGTTCGTCGTATTGACTCCATAAGGATCTAATTGGGACTTGAGTTGCAAGTGTGGTTCTCATTTATTAGCTGTTAGCACCTAATCATGACTGTGTTCGGGCCGCACTGCCAAACCACGCCAGAGCGGCCTCCTCAAGTGTTTTCGTTGTCAAAATGAGACGTGAAAGGTGCTTTCTGTGTGATTAACGGAAGCCAACGCTGTAGTTGCGTGACATTTAGCGTTGTGACCGTGGGTTGTGTCAACAGTAAAGCAGAGAGACATCGGTTTCAGTCCTCCTAACTCTGTTTTGTCCTTTTCAGCGCTTGCTGATACTTTCTGGCAGATGTGATTTTTTTTTTTATGTGATCGCTAATGGTTCACAGTTGAAAGGCTACAACATGTGTGATTTAGTGTGTAACAGACTTTCTTTCATTAAAATCACAGCTGACTCGCAGGCTAGCATTAAATCTGTGGCCATAGAATTCAATTCTTGGATGTTTCCTTATTAAATATATGGGGTAATATATTTTATATACTTAAACCTAATATGCAGATTACAGATAGGAAAGTGTCTGGTATATAATTATAATAACTGCTAAATTAATTTTTGTTACTTTTTGCTTTTCTTAATGCAGTAATGCAGTTTTTTGTTCAGTATGATTTATACATTATTTACATTTTTTAAATTTATTTTAAATGTATTTATTTTTAATGTTTTATCCTGAAGTAATAACTTGCTCTGCCATTTTTTCCTTTATTCATTTAAAATTAATTTTTGATTTATTTAATTTTTAATTTATTTTAACATTGAGTAATAAAGTTTAAAAGATTTTTTTCAATTTAATTTTACATTTATTTATTATACATTTATTTTTAATTTATTTAATTTTGGATTAATTTATCTATTTTTTGTTTTATCATTACGTAATAACATGCTCTGCCACTCTTTTTTAATTTATTAATTTTCAGTTAATTTTAAATGTATTATGAATTTGCTTGAAATTTATTTTTATGTTTTATCATGACGTAGTAACTTCTTCTGCCACTCTTTTTTTCATTTATGAATTTTCCATTAATTTAAATGCTTTTATGAATTTATTTAAAATTTATTTTTGTTTTTTTTCATAAAAATAAGTTTTACATTGATTTTAAATGTATTTAATTATGTATTTTAAATTAATATTTTATTGTTAATTGTTAATTTTACATTTATTTATTTATTTATTTATTTACATTTATTTTCACTTATTTATAATTTTATTTTATTTATTTTTGATGTTTTATTCTGAAGTTATAACTCACTCTGCCACTTTCATTTATTCATTTAAAATTAATTTTAATTTATTTTAAATGCATTTAATGTTTTATCATGAAGTAATAACATCCTCTCCCACTATTATTTGAATGTATTAATTTTAAATTAATTTAACATTTTTTATTATACATTTATTTTTAGTTTATTTATTAAATCTGTAATGAATTTACTTTGAGATGTATTTAGTATGTTTTATCATGAAGTAATAACTTTCTCTGTGAATCTTTTTAATTTATTGTTTTTTCAATATTTTATTAAAAATTTATTTTGAAATTTATTTTTTGTTTTGTAATGAAGTAGTAACTTTCTCTGCCACTCTTTTTTCATTTATTAATTTAGTTTATATAAATTAGTTACTTTTTTTTCAATTTATATTTTGTTTTATTGTGAAGAAATAACATGCGCTGCCACTCTTTTTTTATTTTGATTAATTTGATTAATGAAATGTGTGAAATGGGCAAATAGTTTCACGTTGACTTTAAAAATCAGTAACATGTTCATGCATTGAAAACTTAAGTCTTATTGTTTAATTGCAACCGCATGATGTTTCAGACGGTTGGTTGTTGATGGAGCAGACGCGCGTGTCTGTTTCTCTTCTCTGGTACCTAAGATACAGAAGCAAGTGCATTTGGACATTCCAGCAGCAAACTCTAGCAGCTGAGTCAACATCACACACTTAAACAGAACAAACCCATACAGTCTCTTCATTCAAACACTCTCACTACATCCTTCAGCACAGACATCTACACACTCCATCAGTATCTACATACATAAACCCCAGTGGGGAAGAGAAATCTGACTGTATAAATACTCAAAGTATGTGCTTAAACATACCAGTGCACATATGGATCTTATTACAATATCGCATGTTTAATGAATGCATCAGTACTGTTGATTGTATTTACAGTTAGATGTCTGAATTTGAACAGTTCAGCTAATTGCAAAGGCAAAATGTCAAACTTTAAAAAAATACACAAAAACACCATGAAAACCTTAAGGTTTTAAACAAAAAAATTAAAATGGAAAATATAAAAGTAAAAACTTCAAATTCAAAATATTAATACAAATTGTAATTAAATATTAATCATACTAAAACACTGTTTTTTTATTTTAAAATTGCTGTTTTGTTTAAAAACGAATAAAAATTAAAAAAAAAATATATATATAAATAAATAAAATTGCTTTAACCAGAAATAAAATAAAAACAGAAAATTTAATATTAATAATACTAATATATATTAATTACACTAAAATAATAATAATAATATATTTTTAATTATAAAAATACAACAAGATTTTAATGTTCTGTTCACATTAAAGTCTGTCTAAAAAATTAAAATGAAAATGGAAAATATAAAAAAATAATAAATCAAAATATTAATTTGAAAATAAAAATAAAATAATATTTTAATATCACAGTGTTCTGTTCTAAAAAATATAAAAATTAAAATGAAAATGGAAAATATAAAAACTAAAATAATTCAAAATATTAATTGAAACTATCATATATATTAACAACACTAAAATAATAATTTTAATTCTAAAAATGAAGTAATATTTTAATATCACACAATTTTTTACACTAAAATACCACTGGTTTTGTGTTTCATTTTAATATTGCTTTGTTCTATTCGCGTAAAGGTCTGTACAAAAAAAGATGACAAACAAAATAAACATTTTAACAAAAAAATTAAAATCAATAATATAATATATATTAATGATAGTGAAATACCACTGGGTTTGTGTTTCATTTTAATATTACTTTGTTCTATTCGCATAAAGGTCTGTATAAAAAAATTATGACAAACAACAAAATAAACATTTTATGAAAAATTAATAATATAATATATATTAATGATAGCGAAATACCACTAGGTTTGTTTCATTTTACTATCGAATATCCTATGCAGTTCATGACCTTTTGACCTTTGCATGAACTGCAGAAGCTCTCACACGTTATATCATCCTCTTAAGCAACCCGCCATGACTCTTCTTCTGTTTCTTCTGGAAATTACACATAATCATTTGTTCCTGTGATTCAAACACACAACAGTCCAGCAATATTTTCCAGCCGCAGGTACGAACCTTAAGCTACAGAGACGACGAAACTTGTGCACATTCCTGAACCAGGTGTCCATAACTATCGTCTTTCCTTGTTACGTTACAGGAGACGATCTGTGGTTGTAAACTAGTAGCTGTGGCCTACCTGAGCACCTCAGATAGTTACGTAACACAAAGGCCAATAGTTTGACACCTGCCTCATTTCTCACTTGTGTTTTTCCTCCGTTTGCAGAGGAAGCGCAGCAGGATCGGGCCACTCTGTGTTCTGACACCTATCAATCGCCATAAAGCCTCTCGGGGCCTTTTACACTTCAGACCGTTTCCTGAGCACGCGGCGGATGCCGTCATTAGGGTCGCGCAGGTCAAGAGCTACCGACTGGAAAAGTAGGTTGCATCTGGTTCAAAATGCTGATTAGAAGTAAACCGGCTCTGACCGGTTGCATGTGACTCTTCCAGCGCGGTAGTGTGTGTCATTTAAGGATGTTTCATTTTTTTATGCAGGACGCAACAAACTGGAAATGACCAGAAATATGTGTTACTGGTTAGAGAACTCAGATTGAATGGTTCTTGCTGGTTGAGCTGGTTAGTTTAAGGGTTTTTCTCTTGGTTGAAAGACCTTAGCAATGTCATGATCTCAAACTGTGCTCAGATTTGTTCACAATACCAAATTCTGACGCCAATCAAACATTTCTCATGAAATTGTCTGAATTTTATCGGTAACACTTAACAATAAGGCTTCATTTGTTAACATTAATTTCAGATTGGAAATGGTGTTGAATAAATTAAACATCATACTTTCTTTTCATTATGAAGACTGCACTTAAATTCATCATGATTTCATCATTGAACATTTTTACTGTCTTCATGCTCTTTCCTGCTTTTATTCGGTGCAATTTGTCATTGCATGTTATTAAAAAAACATTTATTTTCAATGTATTTACTTTAAATGTATTGATTCTATTTTAATTGTATTGATTTTAATTTTTTTTAAATGATTTTAAAATATTTTAAATGTATAGTTTTTTTTAATTTGATTTAAAAAAAATAAAAAATTTAAATAAATTGATTTTTCTATTTTAAATGTATTGATTTTAATTTTTTTTATTTCTAAATATTTTAAATGTATTTATTTTAAATGTATAGCTTTTTAAAATGTTTTTTTAATGTTTAAAACTTATTTAAAATATTTTAAATGTATTTATTTTAAATGTATTAAACTTTACTAAACTAAATTATTTTACATTTTTTTTTTAATATTTAAAAACATTTTAAATGTATTTTTTTATTTTGAATGTGTTTGTTTTTGTGTTGAGTGGCAGTTATTACTTTACAATAAACATTAAAATTAAATTCAAAATAAATTTAAAATAATTTAAAACACTTTTTTAATAAATACATTCAAAATGACAAAAATCAATACAATACATTTTAAATATTTTAACATAATTGTAAAACATTTAAATCAATTTAAAATAGATACAAATCTATGCATTTAAAATAAATACACATCAAATATTTTTACTTTTTTTGAAAAAAGGAAAAATTAATACATTCAAAATAGAAAACATGTTGTATTGTTTAAAATCAATAAATGTAAAATATTTTTACTTTTTTGTAAAAAAATTAAAATCAAAAACAGAAAAACAAATTTAACAAAAATGAAAACGCAGTAAAATTTCTAAAACTTTAACCAAATTTAAAATGAAAAATGATTAAAAAAAACATATTTTTTTCTAAATATTAATAAAACTAAAATATATTAATGACTAAAATAATATATTTTTAATAACAAAAATAAAATAATATAACAAAATAATGTATAGCTGTATACTCTTACTGAATGACACGCATTGACTCATTTTTAGGGAAATATTTAGGAAATTGTGCATACTTAAGACGTAACTCAGAGCAACTACAGTTTCAGCAAGTTAGCAGATAAGATGGACTATACCACATCTCACTTTTAGATCTCATCTTATCTTTTCTGGGTAATCTTAATCAGATTCAGGATTCATGGGAAAGTTGAACAATCCACCCTGAATGCAATCAAATCCACTAGCTTTGGCATTTCTCATAGAGTTGTCAAGCCAAATGTCCCTTATATTGATACTTGTGTTATTCACACCTACAGGCCTGCACTATTGCTGATCATCCATCCAGAATCTGGAGCATCGAGACACCAGAGGTGGAAGCGCTTGTCAGGTCAGCTGTTAAACAGTTCAACAGTCATGAGTAAATTTGTGAACCTGTTTCAGGGTGTAACCCCCACTGACTAATTACAGCGTTTGGGCTTGGCTGTAACGATGGCCACAAAGTCGCTCGATTCAACGGAGATCTCTAGACGCACGTATAGGTGTGAGCACGCGATATCGGCTCTTGACACGCGCCGGTGCAGGCGCTTCCAGCAAAGCTGTGTTTTTCATTGGTCAGGCGCTGAGCTGCTGTGGTCGTGTGGTTTGCGATAGCTTCTCTTGATGTAGTTTTTCACTTTCGTGATTAGTGCGGCTAACGATAGAAAGCGTTGCTTTGGGTTCACACCAACAGGAAGCTCATGCAGGTTGTGGTTCAGCTGACACACCCTGCGCTGAATAATCCAACATGAGCAGAATTAACGCCTTAACAACTGCTCAACTTAGAGCTAGGAGCCCATTCGATTAAATCACTGTTTATGCGGTCAGAAAAAAACGTGCTTCCGAATGCGGTCACAACAAACTGCTTTCGGGACGACGCTTTTCAGAAGCTCGTGATTTAACTCAATGGCTCAAGGATTTTGATCATCACTGATCGTGTAGTCAGAAAAAGGTGTGTTTCTGAATGCGGTCACAACATTCATGGAAGCTGCTTTCGGAACTGATTCTGAGAATGCAATCGGATCGTGATTTAAGTCATTTAAAGGGACAGTTCACTTAAAATTAAAGATTCTGTGTTGCAGACCTGTATGAGATTGCTGGTAGCCATTGACTTTCATAGGATGGAAACAAAACACTATGGAAGTCAATGGCTGTAAGAAGCTGTAGTGAAAATATACAGTGCCTTCATTTTTTCACATTTTGTTTTGTTGCAGCATTGTTAAACTGCTTTAAATTACTTTTTTTTCCCCACATCAATCTACTTCTCATACACCATAATGACAAAGCATGAAACAGGTTTGTAACAACTTTGCAAATTTATTAGAGATAAAAACTGAAAAGATCCCGTTGCATAAGTATTCATACCCTTTTCTGGGACACTCGAAATTTAGCTCAGGAGCATTCGTATTGCTTCTAGATGTTACTACACTTCGAGTGGAGTTAAACTGTGGCAAATTCATTTAAATGAGTATGATTTAGAAAGGCACACACCTCTCAGAAAAGGTCTAACAGCTGAAAATGCATATCAGAGCAAAAACTGTAGAGCGCAGTGACAGACTTGCATTAAGGCAATGATCTAGGGAAGAGTTCAGAAAAAAATCTGCTGCATTGAAGGTTGACAGAAGCATTATCCATAATGGAAGACGATTGGAACAACTAGGACTCTAGAAAATGTCTGCCAGCCCCCATCCAAGCTGACAGAGCTTGAGAGGTGAAAAGGTGAGGCAAAGAATGGCCCAATCATACCCCCAAAAGACTTGAGGCTGTAAAGGTGCTTCAACTATGTACTATGTATCTATCTATCTGTTGCACTCAATTCATATAAATGAACCTCAGAACAAACTGATTCACTTGACTAGAATAAATGAGTCAGTGGAATTCAGAATTGAAAAGTTGCTTAGTTTAGGGTTTATAGTGGCCTTACCCTGGTGTTTGGTGTAGTTTGCAATGCAAAAGGTGTGTACCGAACATAAAGCAAACCTCTGCACCAATTACAATGTTTTTAGGCTTTTTGGCTGTCCCTCAGTGCTAGTGCACAAAGTGAGAGGACCTTAAAAATAAGGTTGTTCTGAGCGATTGTTTTTATAGATAGAAACTATGAATCATCTTGCAATGTAGGGAAGCTCATAGGAGGGCAGTTGGGCGGTTACTGTGTGCCGCTGTCAAAAAAAGAAATAAAACATACAACAGCTGAAGGACGGGTGGGTGGTTGTTCGCTTTTAATTTTTCTAGATTATGAAGATTTCTAGTTTGGGAATAGATTGATTTAGATACAGTCAGCTATTCAGAACCACAAGAAAAGAAAACATGGGCTGACTTCAAAGCCTGTCCAAACATACATTTCTGACATGTTTCATGAGCTTTTGGGTAATGCTATAATTGCCTTGTGGTATTTTCTGAACTGTCTCTCCTCACAAAAGTCTGACCATAATAGCCGTTAAACATAACCGAAGGAGAAAGAGAGAGACATGACAGTGTTTGAAAGACGCAAGTAGGTAATTAAGATGTATTGCATTTCAAGCGCACCTTGAAACAGTAGGTGCATAGTTTGGCACTCGACTCTGTCACAGTTCATTAAGTGTGTAGGTGTAGCCCTGTGCTGAACGTGGATCGTACAGAGAATTATCTTGATTCGATCTCGTGCAGCTGCTCTGGGTTTGAGCTGCTTGACCTGCACTGATTAAGTGGCTTGTGTTGATCCTGCTGTGACGGGGAGGGTTCGAATTTCCTTCACTGGCGGCTGACAGAGGAAAATATTATGGCTGATCCACTATAACTCATGGAACTTAATAGATTTCACACTCATGTTTCATTTAAGTATCCATCCATCAATCCATCCATCATTTTATTGTTTTATCCATCCATCCACCATTCTATCTATCGTTTCATCCATCCATCGATCCAGCCATCCTTCTATCCATTATTCTATCTGTTGTTTCCATCCATCAATCCATTGTTCAATTTTTCATCTATCATCCATCTATTGTTCCATCCATTCATCATTCCATCATCCATCCATCATTTTCTTTTGTTTCATCCATCCATTGTTTCATCATCCATCCATCCATCGTTCTACCATTTTATCATTCTATCTGTTCTTCCATCCGTTGATCCATTGTTTCATCATCCATCCATCATTCTATCTATTGTTCTTCATCCATCCATCCATTCAATCTTTTGTTTCATCCATCCATCCATCCATTCAATGTTTCTTCATCCATCCATCCATTGTTTCTTCATTCATCCATCCATCCATCCATCCATTGTTTCTTCATCCATCCATCCATCCATTCATGGTTTCTTCATCCATCCATCCATCCATCCATCATTCTATCCATTGTTCCATCTATCCATCCATCCTCTGCTGTTCCATCCATCCATCCATCCATCCATCCATCCATCCACCCATTCTCTGCTGTTCCATCCTTCCATCCATCCATCCATTCTCTGCTGTTCCATCATCCATCCATCCATCCATCCACCCATTCTCTGCTGTTCCATCCTTCCATCCATCCATCCATTCTCTGCTGTTCCATCCATCCATCCATCCTCTGCTGTTCCATCCATCCATCCAACCATCCATCCATCCATCCATCCATCCTCTGCTGTTCCATCCATCCATCCATCCTCTGCTGTTCCATCCATCCATCCTCTGCTGTTCCATCCATCCATCCATCCTCTGCTGTTCCATCCATCCATCCATCCATCCTCTGCTGTTCCATCCATCCTCTGTTGTTCCATCCATCCTCTGTTGTTCCATCCATCCATCCATCCATCCATCCATCCTCTGCTGTTCCATCCATCCATCCATCCATCCTCTGCTGTTCCATCCATCCTCTGTTGTTCCATCCATCCATCCATCCATCCATCCATCCATCCATTTGCTGTTCCATCCATCCATCCATCCTCTGCTGTTCCATCCATCCATCCATCCATCCTCTGCTGTTCCATCCATCCATCATCCATCCATCCTCTGCTGTTCCATCCATCCTCTGCTGTTCCATCCATCCATCCATCCTCTGCTGTTCCATCCATCCATCCATCCTCTGCTGTTCCATCCATCCATCCATCCTCTGCTGTTCCATCCATCCATCCATCCATCCATCCATCCATCCATCCTCTGCTGTTCCATCCATCCATCTATCCATCCATCCTCTGTTGTTCCATCCATCCATCCATCCGTCCATCCATCTGTCATTCCATCCATCTAATGTTTCATCATCCATCCATCATTCCATCCATCTAATGTTTCATCATCCATCCATCATTCCATCTATCTAATGTTTCATCGTCATTCTATCTATTGTTCCATCCATTCATCGTTTTTTGTTCTGTCATTCCATATATTGTTCCTTCCTTTCTTCGATTATATCATATCTATCGTAGGTTTTTGTACTCTATTTAACGTCATATTTCTTATATGAATACATTGCATAATGCACAAATGATGATCAAACACATCATTATTATAAAACTGGTTTCAGTCTATGTGAGGGGGAGTGTTTGACGTAACCTCTGCTGTTCTGATTGGCCGCTCCCGCTCCTCACCTCTCAGTAGTGATGCAGTCATCTGACAGCCAGTCTGTGTTTGTTACACATTGTAACACTGGTTGCCAGGCAACATCACACCTTTGGAAAAAGGAATGTATCCACTCTAGAATGTTGATTCCTCATCATTCTGATGGAATGGTTACTTGGTGAAAGAGACAGCGTGAACCTGAGGTGAAAGGTCAAGCAGGCTATTCGTCAGTCTGAGAAGGACATTTGGCCTCGAGGTGGTTGTGTCATAACCTCTGTCTTCCTTCACCTTGACTGTCCATCTCCTCCTTGCTTTCTAGCTGACCTTTCATCACCTTCAGGCTTGTGTGCTAATCAGTGGAGCTGTCAAGGGCTGCTAAAGCGTGACCCCGGCCCAGGGCCAGAG